>NW_026989472.1:0-125522 GCF_030222135.1 Aotus nancymaae
AGACTGCTGAATCCACACACGGGTTTAACTCTGGAAGTTGAGTGCACACATTGACAACCGTTCTGTTAGATAGCTGCGTTTTGGATTTAGAAGCAGATATTTCCCTGTGCTTACTGCTGTTTCTTCCATATGCCGGTAATGGGCTGAAAACGCCTGTTTTGGGACTCTGCAGAGAAAGTGTTTGCAGACTGCTGAATCCACACACGGGTTTTAACTCTGGAAGTTGAGTGCACACATTGACAACCGTTCTGTTAGATAGCTGCGTTTTGGATTTAGAAGCAGATATTTCCCTGTGCTTACTGCCGTTTCTTCCATATGCCGGTAAAGGGCTGAAAACGCCTGTTTTGGGACTCTGCAGAGAAAGGGTTTGCAGACTGCTGAATCCACACACTGGTTTAACTCTGGAAGTGAGTGCACACATTGACAACCGTTCTGTTAGATAGCTGCGTTTTGGATTTAGAAGCAGATATTTCCCTGTGCTTACTGCCGTTTCTTCCCTATGCCGGTAATGGGCTGAAAACGCCTGTTTTGGGACTCTGCAGAGAAAGTGTTTGCAGGACTGCTGAATCCACGCACGGGTTTAACTCTGGAAGTTGAGTGCACACATTGACATACCGTTCTGTTAGATAGCTGCGTTTTGGATTTAGAAGCAGATATTTCCCTGGGCTTACTGCTGTTTCTTCCATATGCCGGTAATGGGCTGAAAACGCCTGTTTTGGGACTCTGCCAGAGAAAGTGTTTGCAGACTGCTGAATCCACACACGGGTTTAACTCTGGAAGTTGAGTGCACACAATGACAACCGTTCTGTTAGATAGCTGCGTTTTGGATTTAGAAGCAGATATTTCCCTGTGCTTACTGCCGTTTCTTCCATATGCCGGTTAAAGGGCTGAAAACGCGCTGTTTTGGGACTCTGCAGAGAAAGGGTTTGCAGACTGCTGAATCCACACACGGGTTTAACTCTGGAAGTTGAGTGCACACATTGACAACCGTTCTGTTTAGATAGCTGCGTTTTGGATTTAGAAGCAGATATTTCCCTGTGCTTACTGCCGTTTCTTCCATATGCCGGTTAATGGGCTGAAAACGCCTGTTTTGGGACTCTGCAGAGAAAGTGTTTGCAGACTGCTGAATCCACGCACGGGTTTTAACTCTGGAAGTTGAGTGCACACATTGACAACCGTTCTGTTAGATAGCTGCGTTTTGGATTTAGAAGCAGATATTTCCCTGGGCTTACTGCTGTTTCTTCCATATGCCGGTAATGGGCTGAAAACGCCTGTTTTGGGACTCTGACAGAGAAAGTGTTTGCAGACTGCTGAATCCACACACGGGTTTAACTCTGGAATTTGAGTGCACACATTGACAACCGTTCTGTTAGATAGCTGCGTTTTGGATTTAGAAGCAGATATTTCCCTGTGCTTACTGCTGTTTCTTCCATATGCCGGTAAATGGCTGAAAACGCCTGTTTTGGGACTCTGCAGAGAAAGTGTTTGCAGACTGCTGAATCCACACACGGGTTTTATCTCTGGAAGTTGAGTGCACACATTGACAACCGTTCTGTTAGATAGCTGCGTTTTGGATTTAGAAGCAGATATTTCCCTGTGCTTACTGCCGTTTCTTCCTTATGCCGGTATGCCGGTAATGGCCTGAAAACGCCTGTTTTGGGACTCTGCAGAGAAAGTGTTTGCAGACTGCTGAATCCACACACGGGTTTAACTCTGGAAGTTGAGTGCACACATTGACAACCGTTCTGTTAGATAGCTGCGTTTTGGATTTAGAAGCAGATGTTTCCCTGTGCTTACTGCCGTTTCTTCCATATGCCGGTAATGGCCTGAAAACGCCTGTTTTGGGACTCTGCAGAGAAAGTGTTTGCAGACTGCTGAATCCACACACGGGTTTAACTCTGGAAGTTGAGTGCACACATTGACAACCGTTCTGTTAGATAGCTGCGTTTTGGATTTAGAAGCAGATATTTCCCTGGGCTTACTGCTGTTTCTTCCATATGCCGGTAATGGCCTGAAAACGCCTGTTTTGGGACTCTGCAGAGAAAGGGTTTGCAGACTGCTGAATCCACACACGGGTTTATCTCTGGAAGTTGAGTGCACAAATTGACAACCGTTCTGTTAGATAGCTGCGTTTTGGATTTAGAAGCAGATATTTCCCTGTGCTTACTGCTGTTTCTTCCATATGCCGGTAAAGGGCTGAAAATGCCTGTTTTGGGACTCTGCAGAGAAAGGGTTTGCAGACTGCTGAATCCACACACTGGTTTAACTCTGGAAGTTGAGTGCACACAATGACAACCGTTCTGTTAGATAGCTGCGTTTTGGATTTAGAAGCAGATATTTCCCTGTGCTTACTCCCGTTTCTTCCATATGCCGGTAATGGGCTGAAAACGCCTGTTTTGGGACTCTGCAGAGAAAGTGTTTGCAGACTGCTGAATCCACACACGGGTTTAACTCTGGAAGTTGAGTGCACACATTGACAACCGTTCTGTTAGATAGCTGCGTTTTGGATTTAGAAGCAGATATTTCCCTGTGCTTACTGCCGTTTCTTCCATATGCCGGTAATGGGCTGAAAACGCCTGTTTTGGGACTCTGCAGAGAAAGTGTTTGCAGACTGCTGAATCCACACACGGGTTTAACTCTGGAAGTTGAGTGCACACATTGACAACCGTTCTGTTAGATAGCTGCGTTTTGGATTTAGAAGCAGATATTTCCCTGTGCTTACTGCTGTTTCTTCCATATGCCGGTAATGGGCTGAAAACGCCTGTTTTGGGACTCTGCAGAGAAAGTGTTTGCAGACTGCTGAATCCACACACGGGTTTAACTCTGGAAGTTGAGTGCACACAATGACAACCGTTCTGTTAGATAGCTGCGTTTTGGATTTAGAAGCAGATATTTCCCTGTGCTTACTGCTGTTTCTTCCATATGCCGGTAATGGGCTGAAAACGCCTGTTTTGGGACTCTGCAGAGAAAGTGTTTGCAGACTGCTGAATCCACACACGGGTTTAACTCTGGAAGTTGAGTGCACACATTGACAACCGTTCTGTTAGATAGCTGCGTTTTGGATTTAGAAGCAGATATTTCCCTGTGCTTACTGCCGTTTCTTCCATATGCCGGTAAAGGGCTGAAAACGCCTGTTTTGGGACTCTGCAGAGAAAGGGTTTGCAGACTGCTGAATCCACACACTGGTTTAACTCTGGAAGTTGAGTGCACACATTGACAACCGTTCTGTTAGATAGCTGCGTTTTGGATTTAGAAGCAGATATTTCCCTGTGCTTACTGCCGTTTCTTCCATATGCCGGTAATGGGCTGAAAACGCCTGTTTTGGGACTCTGCAGAGAAAGTGTTTGCAGACTGCTGAATCCACGCACGGGTTTAACTCTGGAAGTTGAGTGCACACATTGACAACCGTTCTGTTAGATAGCTGCGTTTTGGATTTAGAAGCAGATATTTCCCTGGGCTTACTGCTGTTTCTTCCATATGCCGGTAATGGGCTGAAAACGCCTGTTTTGGGACTCTGCAGAGAAAGTGTTTGCAGACTGCTGAATCCACACACGGGTTTAACTCTGGAAGTTGAGTGCACACATTGACAACCGTTCTGTTAGATAGCTGCGTTTTGGATTTAGAAGCAGATATTTCCCTGGGCTTACTGCTGTTTCTTCCATATGCCGGTAATGGCCTGAAAAACGCCTGTTTTGGGACTCTGCAGAGAAAGGGTTTGCAGACTGCTGAATCCACACACGGGTTTAACTCTGGAAGTTGAGTGCACAAATTGACAACCGTTCTGTTAGATAGCTGCGTTTTGGATTTAGAAGCAGATATTTCCCTGTGCTTACTGCTGTTTCTTCCATATGCCGGGTAAAGGGCTGAAAATGCCTGTTTTGGGACTCTGCAGAGAAAGTGTTTGCAGACTGCTGAATCCACACACGGGTTTAACTCTGGAAGTTGAGTGCACACATTGACAACCGTTCTGTTAGATAGCTGCGTTTTGGATTTAGAAGCAGATATTTCCCTGTGCTTACTGCCGTTTCTTCCATATGCCGGTAATGGGCTGAAAACGCCTGTTTTGGGACTCTGCAGAGAAAGTGTTTGCAGACTGCTGAATCCACACACGGGTTTAACTCTGGAAGTTGAGTGCACACATTGACAACCGTTCTGTTAGATAGCTGCGTTTTGGATTTAGAAGCAGATATTTCCCTGGGCTTACTGCCGTTTCTTCCATATGCCGGTAATGGGCTGAAAACGCCTGTTTTGGGACTCTGCAGAGAAAGTGTTTGCAGACTGCTGAATCCACACACGGGTTTAACTCTGGAAGTTGAGTGCACACATTGACAACCGTTCTGTTAGATAGCTGCGTTTTGGATTTAGAAGCAGATATTTCCCTGTGCTTACTGCTGTTTCTTCCATATGCCGGTAATGGGCTGAAAACGCCTGTTTTGGGACTCTGCAGAGAAAGTGTTTGCAGACTGCTGAATCCACACACGGGTTTAACTCTGGAAGTTGAGTGCACACATTGACAACCGTTCTGTTAGATAGCTGCGTTTTGGATTTAGAAGCAGATATTTCCCTGTGCTTACTGCTGTTTCTTCCATATGCCGGTAATGGGCTGAAAACGCCTGTTTTGGGACTCTGCAGAGAAAGTGTTTGCAGACTGCTGAATCCACACACGGGTTTAACTCTGGAAGTTGAGTGCACAGATTGACAACCGTTCTGTTAGATAGCTGCGTTTTGGATTTAGAAGCAGATATTTCCCTGTGCTTACTGCCCTTTCTTCCATATGCCGGTAATGGGCTGAAAACGCCTGTTTTGGGACTCTGCAGAGAAAGTGTTTGCAGACTGCTGAATCCACACACGGGTTTAACTCTGGAAGTTGAGTGCACACATTGACAACCGTTCTGTTAGATAGCTGCGTTTTGGATTTAGAAGCAGATATTTCCCTGTGCTTACTGCCGTTTCTTCCATATGCCGGTAATGGGCTGAAAACGCCTGTTTTGGGACTCTGCAGAGAAAGTGTTTGCAGACTGCTGAATCCACACACGGGTTTATCTCTGGAAGTTGAGTGCACACATTGACAACCGTTCTGTTAGATAGCTGCGTTTTGGATTTAGAAGCAGATATTTCCCTGTGCTTACTGCTGTTTCTTCCATATGCCGGTAATGGGCTGAAAACGCCTGTTTTGGGACTCTGCAGAGAAAGTGTTTGCAGACTGCTGAATCCACACACGGGTTTAACTCTGGAAGTTGAGTGCACACATTGACAACCGTTCTGTTAGATAGCTGCGTTTTGGATTTAGAAGCAGATATTTCCCTGTGCTTACTGCCGTTTCTTCCATATGCCGGTAATGGGCTGAAAACGCCTGTTTTGGGACTCTGCAGAGAAAGTGTTTGCAGACTGCTGAATCCACGCACGGGTTTAACTCTGGAAGTTGAGTGCACACATTGACAACCCTTCTGTTAGATAGCTGCGTTTTGGATTTAGAAGCAGATATTTCCCTGGGCTTACTGCTGTTTCTTCCATATGCCGGTAATGGGCTGAAAACGCCTGTTTTGGGACTCTGCAGAGAAAGTGTTTGCAGACTGCTGAATCCACACACGGGTTTAACTCTGGAAGTTGAGTGCACACATTGACAACCGTTCTGTTAGATAGCTGCGTTTTGGATTTAGAAGCAGATATTTCCCTGTGCTTACTGCTGTTTCTTCCATATGCCGGTAATGGGCTGAAAACGCCTGTTTTGGGACTCTGCAGAGAAAGTGTTTGCAGACTGCTGAATCCACACACGGGTTTAACTCTGGAAGTTGAGTGCACACATTGACAACCGTTCTGTTAGATAGCTGCGTTTTGGATTTAGAAGCAGATATTTCCCTGTGCTTACTGCCGTTTCTTCCATATGCCGGTAATGGGCTGAAAACGCCTGTTTTGGGACTCTGCAGAGAAAGTGTTTGCAGACTGGTGAATCCACGAACGGGTTTAACTCTGGAAGTTGAGTGCACACATTGACAACCGTTCTGTTAGATAGCTGCGTTTTGGATTTAGAAGCAGATATTTCCCTGTGCTTACTGCCGTTTCTTCCATATGCCGGTAATGGGCTGAAAACGCCTGTTTTGGGACTCTGCAGAGAAAGTGTTTGCAGACTGCTGAATCCACACACGGGTTTAACTCTGGAAGTTGAGTGCACACATTGACAACCGTTCTGTTAGATAGCTGCGTTTTGGATTTAGAAGCAGATATTTCCCTGTGCTTACTGCTGTTTCTTCCATATGCCGGTAATGGGCTGAAAACGCCTGTTTTGGGACTCTGCAGAGAAAGTGTTTGCAGACTGCTGAATCCACACACGGGTTTAACTCTGGAAGTTGAGTGCACACATTGACAACCGTTCTGTTAGATAGCTGCGTTTTGGATTTAGAAGCAGATATTTCCCTGTGCTTACTGCTGTTTCTTCCATATGCCCGGTAATGGGCTGAAAACGCCTGTTTTGGGACTCTGCAGAGAAAGTGTTTGCAGACTGCTGAATCCACACACGGGTTTATCTCTGGAAGTTGAGTGCACACATTGACAACCATTCTGTTAGATAGCTGCGTTTTGGATTTAGAAGCAGATATTTCCCTGTGGTTACTGCTGTTTCTTCCATATGCCGGTAATGGGCTGAAAACGCCTGTTTTGGGACTCTGCAGAGAAAGTGTTTGCAGACTGCTGAATCCACACACGGGTTTAACTCTGGAAGTTGAGTGCACACATTGACAACCGTTCTGTTAGATAGCTGCGTTTTGGATTTAGAAGCAGATATTTCCCTGTGCTTACTGCCGTTTCTTCCATATGCCGGTAATGGGCTGAAAACGCCTGTTTTGGGACTCTGCAGAGAAAGTGTTTGCAGACTGCTGAATCCACACACGGGTTTAACTCTGGAAGTTGAGTGCACACATTGACAACCGTTCTGTTAGATAGCTGCGTTTTGGATTTAGAAGCAGATATTTCCCTGTGCTTACTGCCGTTTCTTCCATATGCCGGTAATGGGCTGAAAACGCCTGTTTTGGGACTCTGCAGAGAAAGTGTTTGCAGACTGCTGAATCCACACACGGGTTTAACTCTGGAAGTTGAGTGCACACATTGACAACCGTTCTGTTAGATAGCTGCGTTTTGGATTTAGAAGCAGATATTTCCCTGTGCTTACTGCTGTTTCTTCCATATGCCGGTAATGGGCTGAAAACGCCTGTTTTGGGACTCTGCAGAGAAAGTGTTTGCAGACTGCTGAATCCACACACGGGTTTAACTCTGGAAGTTGAGTGCACACATTGACAACCGTTCTGTTAGATAGCTGCGTTTTGGATTTAGAAGCAGATATTTCCCTGTGCTTACTGCTGTTTCTTCCATATGCCGGTAATGGGCTGAAAACGCCTGTTTTGGGACTCTGCAGAGAAAGTGTTTGCAGACTGCTGAATCCACACACGGGTTTAACTCTGGAAGTTGAGTGCACACATTGACAACCGTTCTGTTAGATAGCTGCGTTTTGGATTTAGAAGCAGATATTTCCCTGTGCTTACTGCCGTTTCTTCCATATGCCGGTAAAGGGCTGAAAACGCCTGTTTTGGGACTCTGCAGAGAAAGGGTTTGCAGACTGCTGAATCCACACACTGGTTTAACTCTGGAAGTTGAGTGCACACATTGACAACCGTTCTGTTAGATAGCTGCGTTTTGGATTTAGAAGCAGATATTTCCCTGTGCTTACTGCCGTTTCTTCCATATGCCGGTAATGGGCTGAAAACGCCTGTTTTGGGACTCTGCAGAGAAAGTGTTTGCAGACTGCTGAATCCACGCACGGGTTTAACTCTGGAAGTTGAGTGCACACATTGACAACCGTTCTGTTAGATAGCTGCGTTTTGGATTTAGAAGCAGATATTTCCCTGGGCTTACTGCTGTTTCTTCCATATGCCGGTAATGGGCTGAAAACGCCTGTTTTGGGACTCTGCAGAGAAAGTGTTTGCAGACTGCTGAATCCACACACGGGTTTAACTCTGGAAGTTGAGTGCACACATTGACAACCGTTCTGTTAGATAGCTGCGTTTTGGATTTAGAAGCAGATATTTCCCTGGGCTTACTGCTGTTTCTTCCATATGCCGGTAATGGCCTGAAAACGCCTGTTTTGGGACTCTGCAGAGAAAGGGTTTGCAGACTGCTGAATCCACACACGGGTTTAACTCTGGAAGTTGAGTGCACAAATTGACAACCGTTCTGTTAGATAGCTGCGTTTTGGATTTAGAAGCAGATATTTCCCTGTGCTTACTGCTGTTTCTTCCATATGCCGGTAAAGGGCTGAAAATGCCTGTTTTGGGACTCTGCAGAGAAAGTGTTTGCAGACTGCTGAATCCACACACGGGTTTAACTCTGGAAGTTGAGTGCACACATTGACAACCGTTCTGTTAGATAGCTGCGTTTTGGATTTAGAAGCAGATATTTCCCTGTGCTTACTGCCGTTTCTTCCATATGCCGGTAATGGGCTGAAAACGCCTGTTTTGGGACTCTGCAGAGAAAGTGTTTGCAGACTGCTGAATCCACACACGGGTTTAACTCTGGAAGTTGAGTGCACACATTGACAACCGTTCTGTTAGATAGCTGCGTTTTGGATTTAGAAGCAGATATTTCCCTGGGCTTACTGCCGTTTCTTCCATATGCCGGTAATGGGCTGAAAACGCCTGTTTTGGGACTCTGCAGAGAAAGTGTTTGCAGACTGCTGAATCCACACACGGGTTTAACTCTGGAAGTTGAGTGCACACATTGACAACCGTTCTGTTAGATAGCTGCGTTTTGGATTTAGAAGCAGATATTTCCCTGTGCTTACTGCTGTTTCTTCCATATGCCGGTAATGGGCTGAAAACGCCTGTTTTGGGACTCTGCAGAGAAAGTGTTTGCAGACTGCTGAATCCACACACGGGTTTAACTCTGGAAGTTGAGTGCACACATTGACAACCGTTCTGTTAGATAGCTGCGTTTTGGATTTAGAAGCAGATATTTCCCTGTGCTTACTGCTGTTTCTTCCATATGCCGGTAATGGGCTGAAAACGCCTGTTTTGGGACTCTGCAGAGAAAGTGTTTGCAGACTGCTGAATCCACACACGGGTTTAACTCTGGAAGTTGAGTGCACAGATTGACAACCGTTCTGTTAGATAGCTGCGTTTTGGATTTAGAAGCAGATATTTCCCTGTGCTTACTGCCCTTTCTTCCATATGCCGGTAATGGGCTGAAAACGCCTGTTTTGGGACTCTGCAGAGAAAGTGTTTGCAGACTGCTGAATCCACACACGGGTTTAACTCTGGAAGTTGAGTGCACACATTGACAACCGTTCTGTTAGATAGCTGCGTTTTGGATTTAGAAGCAGATATTTCCCTGTGCTTACTGCCGTTTCTTCCATATGCCGGTAATGGGCTGAAAACGCCTGTTTTGGGACTCTGCAGAGAAAGTGTTTGCAGACTGCTGAATCCACACACGGGTTTATCTCTGGAAGTTGAGTGCACACATTGACAACCGTTCTGTTAGATAGCTGCGTTTTGGATTTAGAAGCAGATATTTCCCTGTGCTTACTGCTGTTTCTTCCATATGCCGGTAATGGGCTGAAAACGCCTGTTTTGGGACTCTGCAGAGAAAGTGTTTGCAGACTGCTGAATCCACACACGGGTTTAACTCTGGAAGTTGAGTGCACACATTGACAACCGTTCTGTTAGATAGCTGCGTTTTGGATTTAGAAGCAGATATTTCCCTGTGCTTACTGCCGTTTCTTCCATATGCCGGTAATGGGCTGAAAACGCCTGTTTTGGGACTCTGCAGAGAAAGTGTTTGCAGACTGCTGAATCCACGCACGGGTTTAACTCTGGAAGTTGAGTGCACACATTGACAACCCTTCTGTTAGATAGCTGCGTTTTGGATTTAGAAGCAGATATTTCCCTGGGCTTACTGCTGTTTCTTCCATATGCCGGTAATGGGCTGAAAACGCCTGTTTTGGGACTCTGCAGAGAAAGTGTTTGCAGACTGCTGAATCCACACACGGGTTTAACTCTGGAAGTTGAGTGCACACATTGACAACCGTTCTGTTAGATAGCTGCGTTTTGGATTTAGAAGCAGATATTTCCCTGTGCTTACTGCTGTTTCTTCCATATGCCGGTAATGGGCTGAAAACGCCTGTTTTGGGACTCTGCAGAGAAAGTGTTTGCAGACTGCTGAATCCACACACGGGTTTAACTCTGGAAGTTGAGTGCACACATTGACAACCGTTCTGTTAGATAGCTGCGTTTTGGATTTAGAAGCAGATATTTCCCTGTGCTTACTGCCGTTTCTTCCATATGCCGGTAATGGGCTGAAAACGCCTGTTTTGGGACTCTGCAGAGAAAGTGTTTGCAGACTGGTGAATCCACGAACGGGTTTAACTCTGGAAGTTGAGTGCACACATTGACAACCGTTCTGTTAGATAGCTGCGTTTTGGATTTAGAAGCAGATATTTCCCTGTGCTTACTGCCGTTTCTTCCATATGCCGGTAATGGGCTGAAAACGCCTGTTTTGGGACTCTGCAGAGAAAGTGTTTGCAGACTGCTGAATCCACACACGGGTTTAACTCTGGAAGTTGAGTGCACACATTGACAACCGTTCTGTTAGATAGCTGCGTTTTGGATTTAGAAGCAGATATTTCCCTGTGCTTACTGCTGTTTCTTCCATATGCCGGTAATGGGCTGAAAACGCCTGTTTTGGGACTCTGCAGAGAAAGTGTTTGCAGACTGCTGAATCCACACACGGGTTTAACTCTGGAAGTTGAGTGCACACATTGACAACCGTTCTGTTAGATAGCTGCGTTTTGGATTTAGAAGCAGATATTTCCCTGTGCTTACTGCTGTTTCTTCCATATGCCGGTAATGGGCTGAAAACGCCTGTTTTGGGACTCTGCAGAGAAAGTGTTTGCAGACTGCTGAATCCACACACGGGTTTATCTCTGGAAGTTGAGTGCACACATTGACAACCATTCTGTTAGATAGCTGCGTTTTGGATTTAGAAGCAGATATTTCCCTGTGGTTACTGCTGTTTCTTCCATATGCCGGTAATGGGCTGAAAACGCCTGTTTTGGGACTCTGCAGAGAAAGTGTTTGCAGACTGCTGAATCCACACACGGGTTTAACTCTGGAAGTTGAGTGCACACATTGACAACCGTTCTGTTAGATAGCTGCGTTTTGGATTTAGAAGCAGATATTTCCCTGTGCTTACTGCCGTTTCTTCCATATGCCGGTAATGGGCTGAAAACGCCTGTTTTGGGACTCTGCAGAGAAAGGGTTTGCAGACTGCTGAATCCACACACGGGTTTAACTCTGGAAGTTGAGTGCACACATTGACAACCGTTCTGTTAGATAGCTGCGTTTTGGATTTAGAAGCAGATATTTCCCTGTGCTTACTGCTGTTTCTTCCATATGCCGGTAATGGGCTGAAAACGCCTGTTTTGGGACTCTGCAGAGAAAGTGTTTGCAGACTGCTGAATCCACACACGGGTTTAACTCTGGAAGTTGAGTGCACACATTGACAACCGTTCTGTTAGATAGCTGCCTTTTGGATTTAGAAGCAGATATTTCCCTGTGCTTACTGCTGTTTCTTCCATATGCCGGTAATGGGCTGAAAACGCCTGCTTTGGGACTCTGCAGAGAATGTGTTTGCAGACTGCTGAATCCACACACGGGTTTAACTCTGGAAGTTGAGTGCACACATTGACAACCGTTCTGTTAGATAGCTGCGTTTTGGATTTAGAAGCAGATATTTCCCTGTGCTTACTGCCGTTTCTTCCATATGCCGGTAAAGGGCTGAAAACGCCTGTTTTGGGACTCTGCAGAGAAAGGGTTTGCAGACTGCTGAATCCACACACTGGTTTAACTCTGGAAGTTGAGTGCACACATTGACAACCGTTCTGTTAGATAGCTGCGTTTTGGATTTAGAAGCAGATATTTCCCTGTGCTTACTGCCGTTTCTTCCATATGCCGGTAATGGGCTGAAAACGCCTGTTTTGGGACTCTGCAGAGAAAGTGTTTGCAGACTGCTGAATCCATGCACGCGTTTAACTCTGGAAGTTGAGAGCACACATTGACAACCGTTCTGTTAGATAGCTGCGTTTTGGATTTAGAAGCAGATATTTCCCTGGGCTTACTGCTGTTTCTTCCATATGCCGGTAATGGGCTGAAAACGTCTGTTTTGGGACTCTGCAGAGAAAGTGTTTGCAGACTGCTGAATCCACACACGGGTTTAACTCTGGAAGTTGAGTGCACACATTGACAACCGTTCTGTTAGATAGCTGCGTTTTGGATTTAGAAGCAGATATTTCCCTGTGCTTACTGCTGTTTCTTCCATATGCCGGTAATGGGCTGAAAACGCCTGTTTTGGGACTCTGCAGAGAAAGTGTTTGCAGACTGCTGAATCCACACACGGGTTTATCTCTGGAAGTTGAGTGCACACATTGACAACCGTTCTGTTAGATAGCTGCGTTTTGGATTTAGAAGCAGATATTTCCCTGTGCTTACTGCTGTTTCTTCCATATGCCGGTAATGGGCTGAAAACGCCTGTTTTGGGACTCTGCAGAGAAAGTGTTTGCAGACTGCTGAATCCACACACGGGTTTAACTCTGGAAGTTGAGTGCACACATTGACAACTGTTCTGTTAGATAGCTGCGTTTTGGATTTAGAAGCAGATATTTCCCTGTGCTTACTGCTGTTTCTTCCATATGCCGGTAATGGGCTGAAAACGCCTGTTTTGGGACTCTGCAGAGAAAGTGTTTGCAGACTGCTGAATCCACACACGGGTTTAACTCTGGAAGTTGAGTGCACACATTGACAACCGTTCTGTTAGATAGCTGCTTTTTGGATTTAGAAGCAGATATTTCCCTGTGCTTACTGCTGTTTCTTCCATATGCCGGTAATGGCCTGAAAACGCCTGTTTTGGAACTCTGCAGAGAAAGGGTTTGCAGACTGCTGAATCCACACACGGGTTTAACTCTGGAAGTTGAGTGCACACATTGACAACCGTTCTGTTAGATAGCTGCGTTTTGGATTTAGAAGCAGATATTTCCCTGGGCTTACTGCTGTTTCTTCCATATGCCGGTAAAGGGCTGAAAATGCCTGTTTTGGGACTCTGCAGAGAAAGGGTTTGCAGACTGCTGAATCCACACACTGGTTTAACTCTGGAAGTTGAGTGCACACATTGATAACCGTTCTGTTAGATAGCTGCGTTTTGGATTTAGAAGCAGATATTTCCCTGTGCTTACTGCTGTTTCTTCCATATGCCGGTAATGGGCTGAAAACGCCTGTTTTGGGACTCTGCAGAGAAAGTGTTTCAAGACTGCTGAATCCACACACGGGTTTAATTCTGGAAGTTGAGTGCACACATTGACAACCGTTCTGTTAGATAGCTGCGTTTTGGATTTAGAAGCAGATATTTCCCTGTGCTTACTGCTGTTTCTTGCATATGCCGGTAATGGGCTGAATACGCCTGTTTGGGGACTCTGCAGAGAAAGTGTTGGCAGACTGCTGAATCCACACACGGGTTTAACTCTGGAAGTTGAGTGCACACATTGACAACCGTTCTGTTAGATAGCTGCGTTTTGGATTTAGAAGCAGATATTTCCCTGGGCTTACTGCTGTTTCTTCCATATGCCGGTAATGGGCTGAAAACGCCTGTTTTGGGACTCTGCAGAGAAAGTGTTTGCAGACTGCTGAATCCACACACTGGTTTAACTCTGGAAGTTGAGTGCACACATTGACAACCGTTCTGTTAGATAGCTGCGTTTTGGATTTAGAAGCAGATATTTCCCTGTGCTTACTGCTGTTTCTTCCATATGCCGGTATTGGGCTGTAAACGCCTGTTTTGGGACTCTGCAGAGAAAGTGTTTGCAGACTGCTGAATCCACACACTGGTTTAACTCTGGAAGTTGAGTGCACACATTGACAACCGTTCTGTTAGATAGCTGCGTTTTGGATTTAGAAGCAGATATTTCCCTGTGCTTACTGCTGTTTCTTCCATATGCCGGTATTGGGCTGAAAACGCCTGTTTTGGGACTCTGCAGAGAAAGTGTTTGCAGACTGCTGAATCCACACACGGGTTTATCTCTGGAAGTTGAGTGCACGCATTGACAACCATTCAGTTAGATAGCTGCCTTTTGGTTTTAGAAGCAGTTATTTCTCTTTACAGCATATACTCTCATTCACTCTGGAATAGCCAAACGCAGCTCCTAAAAGAAACGGGTTTCTAAGTATAATCAGATATTTCTCTTTACATCTTGTACCCCAGTACACTCTGATATATGCATACGCAGCTCCTGGAAGAAACGTGTTTGTAACTCGCTGAGTCTGTGCATATATTGAAGTCTCTTAGGTGAATGAACACACAGCAGAGGAGTTTGAAAAAAACATTTCTTCCATGTTATAGATGCACTGTTAACTGCTATTGCTTTTAGGCTGGTGTTTTCCTGGAAATGTTGGTTTTAGAATTTCCATATAAATGGTTTGTAAACTGCTGCTTAAGTGGAGCAGTTTAATTCGTTAAGTTGAATGCCCTCATTCACAATCATTCTGTTAGCTAGCTCCGTTTTGGTTTTAGAAGCCTGTGTTTCTAGTTACAGCATATACTCCCATTCATTCTGGAATAGCCAAACGCAGCTCCCAGAATAGACGTGTTTCTAAGTCGCTGAATCTAAACATAGATTCAACTCCCTTAGGTGAATGAACACACAGCACAGCAGTTTGAAAGAAACGTTTTATTTGAGTTTTAGACGCAGTCTTATTGCTATTTCTTAGAGGCCGGTATTTTGCTGGGAATGTCTGTTTTAGAATCTGCACAAAAATCTTTTCTAAACTGCTGCATAGAAACAACAGTTTATCTCAATAAGCTGAATGCACACAGTGACAACCATTCTGTTAGATGGCTCCGTGTTTGTTTTAGAACCAGATATTTCACTTTAAACCTTATACTCCAGTACACTCTGGAATATGCAAATGCAGCTCCTGGAAGAAACGTGTTTCTTACTCGCTGAATCTGAATATATACTCAAGACTCTTAGGTGAATGAACACAGAGCAGAGCATTTTGAAGAAAACGTTTCTTCTATGTTATAGATGCAGTCTTACTGCTACTTCTTTGAGGCTGGTGTTTTGCTGCAAATGTTGATTTTAGAATTTGCATATAAAGGGTTTCTAAACTGCTGCCTAAGAAGAGCAGATTAACCCTTTAAGTTGAATGCACACATTCACAACCATTCTGTTAGATAGCTCCGTTTTGGTTTTAGAAACAGATATTTCTCTTTACAGCATTTACTCCCATACACTCTGGAATATCGAAATGCAGCTCCTAGAATAAACGTGTTTCAAACTCGCTGAATCCAAACATAGATTCAACGACCTTTGGTGAACGAACACACTGCAGAGCAGTTTGAAAGAAACGTTCCCTCTGAGTTTTAGACGCAGTCTTACTGCTATTTCTTATAGGCCGGTATTTTGCTGGAAATGTCTGTTTGAGAATCTACACAGAAATGTTTTCTAAACTGCTGCATACAAACAGCAGTTTAGCTCAGTAAGTTGAATGCACACATTGACAACCATTCCATTAGATCATCCGTTTTTCTTTTGGAACGAGACATTTGTCTTTACATCTTATACTCCAGTATACTCTGGAATAGGCAAACACAGCTCCTGGAAGAAACGTGTTGCTAACTAGCTGAATCTGAACATATATTCAAGTCTCTTATATGAATGAACACACAGCAGAGCAGTTTGAAAACAGTTTCTTCCATGTTAAAGATGCAGTCTTACTGCTATTTCCTATCGGCTGGTGTTTTGCTGGAAAGGTCTGTATTTGCATATAAAGGGCTTCTAAAGTGCTGCATGAGAAGAGCAGTTTACCTCTTTAAGCCGAAGGCACACATTCACAACCACTCTGCTAGATAGATCCATTTTGGTTTTAGAAACAGATATTTCTCTTTACAGCATATACTCCCATTCAATCTGGAATATCCAAAGACAGCTCCTAGAATAAACGTGTTTCTATCTCTCTGAATCTAAACATAGATTCAACTCCCTTAAGCCAAAGAACACAAGGCCGAGCAGTTTGAAAGAAACGTTTCTTCTGAGTTTTAGACGCAGTCTTAATGCTCTTTCTTATATATGCCGGTACTGGGCCGGAAAGGCCTGTTTTGAGACTCTGCACAGAAAGTGTTTGCAGACTGCTGAATCCACACACGGGTTTAACTCTGGAAGTTGAGTGCACACATTGACAACCGTTCTGTTAGATAGCTGCGTTTTGGATTTAGAAGCAGATATTTCCCTGGGCTTACTGCCGTTTCTTCCATATGCCAGTAATGGGCTGAAAACGCCTGTTTTGGGACTCTGCAGAGAAAGTGTTTGCAGACTACTGAATCCACACACGGGTTTAACTCTGGAAGTTGAGTGCACACATTGACAACCGTTCTGTTAGATAGCTGCGTTTTGGATTTAGAAGCAGATATTTCCCTGGGCTTACTGCTGTTTCTTCCATATGCCGGTAATGGGCTGAAAACGCCTGTTTTGGGACTCTGCAGAGAAAGTGTTTGCAGACTGCTGAATCCACACACGGGTTTAACTCTGGAAGTTGAGTGCACACATTGACAACCGTTCTGTTAGACAGCTGCGTTTTGGATTTAGAAGCAGATATTTCCCTGGGCTTACTGCTGTTTCTTCCATATGCCGGTAATGGGCTGAAAACGCCTGTTTTGGGACTCTGCAGAGAAAGTGTTTGCAGACTGCTGAATCCACACACGGGTTTAACTCTGGAAGTTGAGTGCACACATTGACAACCGTTCTGTTCGATAGCTGCGTTTTGGATTTAGAAGCAGATATTTCCCTGGGCTTACTGCTGTTTCTTCCATATGCCGGTAAAGGGCTGAAAATGCCTGTTTTGGGACTCTGCAGAGAAAGGGTTTGCAGACTCCTGAATCCACACACGGGTTTAACTCTGGAAGTTGAGTGCACACATTGACAACCGTTCTGTTAGATAGCTGCGTTTTGGATTTAGAAGCAGATATTTCCCTGTGCTTACTGCTGTTTCTTCCATATGCCGGTAAAGGGCTGAAAACGCCTGTTTTGGGACTCTGCAGAGAAAGGGTTTGCAGACTGCTGAATCCACACACTGGTTTAACTCTGGAAGTTGAGTGCACACATTGACAACCGTTCTGTTAGATAGCTGCGTTTTGGATTTAGAAGCAGATATTTCCCTGTGCTTACTGCCGTTTCTTCCATATGCCGGTAATGGGCTGAAAACGCCTGTTTTGGGACTCTGCAGAGAAAGTGTTTGCAGACTGCTGAATCCACACACGGGTTTAACTCTGGAAGTTGAGTGCACACATTGACAACCGTTCTGTTAGATAGCTGCGTTTTGGATTTAGATGCAGATATTTCCCTGTGCTTACTGCCGTTTCTTCCATATGCCGGTAATGGGCTGAAAACGCCTGTTTTGGGACTCTGCAGAGAAAGTGTTTGCAGACTGCTGAATCCACACACGGGTTTAACTCTGGAAGTTGAGTGCACACATTGACAACCGTTCTGTTAGATAGCTGCGTTTTGGATTTAGAAGCAGATATTTCCCTGTGCTTACTGCTGTTTCTTCCATATGCCGGTAATTGGCTGAAAACGCCTGTTTGGGGACTCTGCAGAGAAAGTGTTTGCAGACTGCTGAATCCACACACGGGTTCAACTCTGGAAGTTGAGTGCACACATTGACAACCGTTCTGTTAGATAGCTGCGTTTTGGATTTAGAAGCAGATATTTCCCTGGGCTTACTGCTGTTTCTTCCATATGCCGGTAATGGGCTGAAAACGCCTGTTTTGGGACTCTGCAGAGAAAGTGTTTGCAGACTGCTGAATCCACACACGGGTTTAACTCTGGAAGCTGAGTGCACACATTGACAACCGTTCTGTTAGATAGCTGCGTTTTGGATTTAGAAGCAGATATTTCCCTGTGCTTACTGCTGTTTCCTCCATATGCCGGTAATGGGCTGAAAACGCCTGTTTTGGGACTCTGCAGAGAAAGTGTTTGCAGACTGCTGAATTCACACACGGGTTTAACTCTGGAAGTTGAGTGCACACATTGACAACCGTTCTGTTAGATAGCTGCGTTTTGGATTTAGAAGCAGATATTTCCCTGTGCTTACTGCTGTTTCTTCCATATGCCGGTAAAGGTCTGAAAACGCCTGTTTTGGGACTCTGCAGAGAAAGTGTTTGCAGACTGCTGAATCCACACACGGGTTTAACTCTGGAAGCTGAGTGCACACATTGACAACCGTTCTGTTAGATAGCTGCGTTTTGGATTTAGAAGCAGATATTTCCCTGTGCTTACTGCCGTTTCTTCCATATGCCGGTAATGGGCTGAAAACGCCTGTTTTGGGACTCTGCAGAGAAGATGTTTGCAGACTGCTGAATCCACACACGGGTTTAACTCTGGAAGTTGAGTGCACACATTGACAACCGTTCTGTTAGATAGCTGCGTTTTGGATTTAGAAGCACATATTTCCCTGTGCTTACTGCTGTTTCTTCCATATGCCGGTAATGGCCTGAAAACGCCTGTTTTCGGACTCTGCAGAGAAAGTGTTTGCAGACTGCTGAATCCACACACGGGTTTAACTCTGGAAGTTGAGTGCACACATTGACAACCGTTCTGTTAGATAGCTGCGTTTTGGATTTAGAAGCAGATATTTCCCTGTGCTTACTGCCGTTTCTTCCATATGCCGGTAATGGGCTGAAAACGCCTGTTTTGGGACTCTGCAGAGAAAGTGTTTGCAGACTGCTGAATCCACACACGGGTTTAACTCTGGAAGTTGAGTGCACACATTGACAACCGTTCTGTTAGATAGCTGCGTTTTGGATTTGGAAGCAGATATTTCCCTGGGCTTACTGCTGTTTCTTCCATATGCCGGTAATGGGCTGAAAACGCCTGTTTTGGGACTCTGCAGAGAAAGTGTTTGCAGACTGCTGAATCCACACACCGGTTTAACTCTGGAAGTTGAGTGCACACATTGACAACCGTTCTGTTAGATAGCTGCGTTTTGGATTTAGAAGCAGATATTTCCCTGTGCTTACTCCTGTTTCTTCCATATGCCGGCAATGGGCTGAAAACGCCTGTTTTGGGACTCTGCAGAGAAAGTGTTTGCAGACTGCTGAATCCACACACGGGTTTATCTCTGGAAGTTGAGTGCACACATTGACAACCGTTCTGTTAGATAGCTGCGTTTTGGATTTAGAAGCAGATATTTCCCTGTGCTTACTACTGTTTCTTCCATATGCCGGTAATGGGCTGAAAACGCCTGTTTTGGGACTCTGCAGAGAAAGTGTTTGCAGACTGCTGAATCCACACACGGGTTAAACTCTGGAAGTTGAGTGCACACATTGACAACCGTTCTGTTAGATAGCTGCGTTTTGGATTTAGAAGGAGATATTTCCCTGTGCTTACTGCTGTTTCTTCCATATGCCGGTAAAGGGCTGAAAACGCCTGTTTTGGGACTCTGCAGAGAAAGGGTTTGCAGACTGCTGAATCCACACACTGGTTTAACTCTGGAAGTTGAGTGCACACATTGACAACCGTTCTGTTAGATAGCTGCGTTTTGGATTTAGAAGCAGATATTTCCCTGTGCTTACTGCCGTTTCTTCCATATGCCGGTAATGGGCTGAAAACGCCTGTTTTGGGACTCTGCAGAGAATGTGTTTGCAGACTGCTGAATCCACACACGGGTTTAACTCTGGAAGTTGAGTGCACACATTGACAACCGTTCTGTTAGATAGCTGCGTTTTGGATTTGGAAGCAGATATTTCCCTGGGCTTACTGCTGTTTCTTCCATATGCCGGTAATGGGCTGAAAACGCCTGTTTTGGGACTCTGCAGAGAAAGTGTTTGCAGACTGCTGAATCCACACACCGGTTTAACTCTGGAAGTTGAGTGCACACATTGACAACCGTTCTGTTAGATAGCTGCGTTTTGGATTTAGAAGCAGATATTTCCCTGTGCTTACTGCTGTTTCTTCCATATGCCGGCAATGGGCTGAAAACGCCTGTTTTGGGACTCTGCAGAGAAAGTGTTTGCAGACTGCTGAATCCACACACGGGTTTATCTCTGGAAGTTGAGTGCACACATTGACAACCGTTCTGTTAGATAGCTGCGTTTTGGATTTAGAAGCAGATATTTCCCTGTGCTTACTGCTGTTTCTTCCATATGCCGGTAATGGGCTGAAAACGCCTGTTTTGGGACTCTGCAGAGAAAGTGTTTGCAGACTGCTGAATCCACACACGGGTTAAACTCTGGAAGTTGAGTGCACACATTGACAACCGTTCTGTTAGATAGCTGCGTTTTGGATTTAGAAGGAGATATTTCCCTGTGCTTACTGCTGTTTCTTCCATATGCCGGTAAAGGGCTGAAAACGCCTGTTTTGGGACTCTGCAGAGAAAGGGTTTGCAGACTGCTGAATCCACACACTGGTTTAACTCTGGAAGTTGAGTGCACACATTGACAACCGTTCTGTTAGATAGCTGCGTTTTGGATTTAGAAGCAGATATTTCCCTGTGCTTACTGCCGTTTCTTCCATATGCCGGTAATGGGCTGAAAACGCCTGTTTTGGGACTCTGCAGAGAATGTGTTTGCAGACTGCTGAATCCACACACGGGTTTAACTCTGGAAGTTGAGTGCACACATTGACAACCGTTCTGTTAGATAGCTGCGTTTTGGATTTAGAAGCAGATATTTCCCTGTGCTTACTGCCGTTTCTTCCATATGCCAGTAATGGGCTGAAAACGCCTGTTTTGGGACTCTGCAGAGAAAGTGTTTGCAGACTGCTGAATCTACACACGGGTTTAACTCTGGAAGTTGAGTGCACACATTGACAACCGTTCTGTTAGATAGCTGTGTTTTGGATTTAGAAGCAGATATTTCCCTGTGCTTACTGCTGATTCTTCCATATGCCGGTAATGGGCTGAAAACGCCTGTTTGGGGACTCTGCAGAGAAAGTGTTTGCAGACTGCTGAATCCACACACGGGTTTAACTCTGGAAGTTGAGTGCACACATTGACATCCGTTCTGTTAGATAGCTGCGTTTTGGATTTAGAAGCAGATATTTCCCTGGGCTTACTGCTGTTTCTTCCATATGCCGGTAATGGGCTGAAAACACCTGTTTTGGGACTCTGCAGAGAAAGTGTTTGCAGACTGCTGAATCCACACACGGGTTTAACTCTGGAAGTTGAGTGCACACATTGACAACCGTTCTGTTAGATAGCTGCGTTTTGGATTTAGAAGCAGATATTTCCCTGTGCTTACTGCTGTTTCTTCCATATGCAGGTAAAGGGCTGAAAACGCCTGTTTTGGGACTCTGCAGAGAAAGTGTTTGCAGACTGCTGAATCCATACACGGGTTAAACTCTGGAAGTTGAGTGCACACATTGACAACCGTTCTGTTAGATAGCTGCGTTTTGGATTTAGAATCAGATATTTCCCTGTGCTTACTGCCGTTTCTTCCATATGCCGGTAATGGGCTGAAAACGCCTGTTTTGGGACTCTGCAGAGAAAGTGTTTGCAGACTGCTGAATCCACACACGGGTTTATCTCTGGAAGTTGAGTGCACACATTGACAACCGTTCTGTTAGATAGCTGCGTTTTGGATTTAGAAGCAGATATTTCCCTGTGCTTACTGCTGTTTCTTCCATATGCCGGTAATGGGCTGAAAACGCCTGTTTTGGGACTCTGCAGAGAAAGTGTTTGCAGACTGCTGAATCCACTCACGGGTTTAACTCTGGAAGTTGAGTGCACACATTGACAACCGTTCTGTTAGATAGCTGCGTTTTGGATTTAGAAGCAGATATTTCCCTGTGCTTACTGCCGTTTCTTCCATATGCCGGTAATGGGCTGAAAACGCCTGTTTTGGGACTCTGCAGAGAAAGTGTTTGCAGACTGCTGAATCCACACACGGGTTTAACTCTGGAAGTTGAGTGCACACATTGACAACCGTTCTGTTAGATAGCTGCATTTTGGATTTAGAAGCAGATATTTCCCTGTGCTTACTGCCGTTTCTTCCATATGCCGGTAATGGGCTGAAAACGCCTGTTTTGGGACTCTGCAGAGAAAGTGTTTGCAGACTGCTGAATCCACACACGGGTTTAACTCTGGAAGTTGAGTGCACACATTGACAACCGTTCTGTTAGATAGCTGCGTTTTGGATTTAGAAGCAGATATTTCCCTGTGCTTACTGCCGTTTCTTCCATATGCCGGTAATGGGCTGAAAACGCCTGTTTTGGGACTCTGCAGAGAAAGTGTTTGCAGACTGCTGAATCCACACACGGGTTTAACTCTGGAAGTTGAGTGCACACATTGACAACCGTTCTGTTAGATAGCTGCGTTTTGGATTTAGAAGCAGATATTTCCCTGTGCTTACTGCCGTTTCTTCCATATGCCGGTAATGGGCTGAAAACGCCTGTTTTGGGACTCTGCAGAGAAAGTGTTTGCAGACCGCTGAATCCACGCACGGGTTTAACTCTGGAAGTTGAGTGCACACATTGACAACCGTTCTGTTAGATAGCTGCGTTTTGGATTTAGAAGCAGATATTTCCCTGTGCTTACTGCTGTTTCTTCCATATGCCGGTAATGGGCTGAAAACGCCTGTTTTAGGACTCTGCAGAGAAAGTGTTTGCAGACTGCTGAATCCACACACGGGTTTAACTCTGGAAGTTGAGTGCACACATTGACAACCGTTCTGTTAGATAGCTGCGTTTTGGATTTAGAAGCAGATATTTCCCTGGGCTTACTGCCGTTTCTTCCATATGCCGGTAATGGGCTGAAAACGCCTGTTTTGGGACTCTGCAGAGAAAGTGTTTGCAGACTGCTGAATCCACACACGGGTTAAACTCTGGAAGTTGAGTGCACACATTGACAACCGTTCTGTTAGATAGCTGCGTTTTGGATTTAGAAGCAGATATTTCCCTGTGCTTACTGCTGTTTCTTCCATATGCAGGTAAAGGGCTGAAAACGCCTGTTTTGGGACTCTGCAGAGAAAGTGTTTGCAGACTGCTGAATCCATACACGGGTTAAACTCTGGAAGTTGAGTGCACACATTGACAACCGTTCTGTTAGATAGCTGCGTTTTGGATTTAGAATCAGATATTTCCCTGTGCTTACTGCCGTTTCTTCCATATGCCGGTAATGGGCTGAAAACGCCTGTTTTGGGACTCTGCAGAGAAAGTGTTTGCAGACTGCTGAATCCACACACGGGTTTATCTCTGGAAGTTGAGTGCACACATTGACAACCGTTCTGTTAGATAGCTGCGTTTTGGATTTAGAAGCAGATATTTCCCTGTGCTTACTGCTGTTTCTTCCATATGCCGGTAATGGGCTGAAAACGCCTGTTTTGGGACTCTGCAGAGAAAGTGTTTGCAGACTGCTGAATCCACTCACGGGTTTAACTCTGGAAGTTGAGTGCACACATTTACAACCGTTCTGTTAGATAGCTGCGTTTTGGATTTAGAAGCAGATATTTCCCTGTGCTTACTGCCGTTTCTTCCATATGCCGGTAATGGGCTGAAAACGCCTGTTTTGGGACTCTGCAGAGAAAGTGTTTGCAGACTGCTGAATCCACACACGGGTTTAACTCTGGAAGTTGAGTGCACACATTGACAACCGTTCTGTTAGATAGCTGCATTTTGGATTTAGAAGCAGATATTTCCCTGTGCTTACTGCCGTTTCTTCCATATGCCGGTAATGGGCTGAAAACGCCTGTTTTGGGACTCTGCAGAGAAAGTGTTTGCAGACTGCTGAATCCACACACGGGTTTAACTCTGGAAGTTGAGTGCACACATTGACAACCGTTCTGTTAGATAGCTGCGTTTTGGATTTAGAAGCAGATATTTCCCTGTGCTTACTGCCGTTTCTTCCATATGCCGGTAATGGGCTGAAAACGCCTGTTTTGGGACTCTGCAGAGAAAGTGTTTGCAGACTGCTGAATCCACACACGGGTTTAACTCTGGAAGTTGAGTGCACACATTGACAACCGTTCTGTTAGATAGCTGCGTTTTGGATTTAGAAGCAGATATTTCCCTGTGCTTACTGCCGTTTCTTCCATATGCCGGTAATGGGCTGAAAACGCCTGTTTTGGGACTCTGCAGAGAAAGTGTTTGCAGACCGCTGAATCCACGCACGGGTTTAACTCTGGAAGTTGAGTGCACACATTGACAACCGTTCTGTTAGATAGCTGCGTTTTGGATTTAGAAGCAGATATTTCCCTGTGCTTACTGCTGTTTCTTCCATATGCCGGTAATGGGCTGAAAACGCCTGTTTTAGGACTCTGCAGAGAAAGTGTTTGCAGACTGCTGAATCCACACACGGGTTTAACTCTGGAAGTTGAGTGCACACATTGACAACCGTTCTGTTAGATAGCTGCGTTTTGGATTTAGAAGCAGATATTTCCCTGGGCTTACTGCCGTTTCTTCCATATGCCGGTAATGGGCTGAAAACGCCTGTTTTGGGACTCTGCAGAGAAAGTGTTTGCAGACTGCTGAATCCACACACGGGTTTAACTCTGGAAGTTGAGTGCACACATTGACAACCGTTCTGTTAGATAGCTGCGTTTTGGATTTAGAAGCAGATATTTCCCTGTGCTTACTGCTGTTTCTTCCATATGCCGGTAATGGGCTGAAAACGCCTGTTTTGGGACTCTGCAGAGAAAGTGTTTGCAGACTGCTGAATCCACACACGGGTTTAACTCTGGAAGTTGAGTGCACACATTGACAACCGTTCTGTTAGATAGCTGCGTTTTGGATTTAGAAGCAGATATTTCCCTGGGCTTACTGCTGTTTCTTCCATATGCCGGTAATGGGCTGAAAACGCCTGTTTTGGGACTCTGCAGAGAAAGTGTTTGCAGACTGCTGAATCCACACACCGGTTTAACTCTGGAAGTTGAGTGCACACATTGACAACCGTTCTGTTAGATAGCTGCGTTTTGGATTTAGAATCAGATATTTCCCTGTGCTTACTGCTGTTTCTTCCATATGCCGGCAATGGGCTGAAAACGCCTGTTTTGGGACTCTGCAGAGAAAGTGTTTGCAGACTGCTGAATCCACACACGGGTTTATCTCTGGAAGTTGAGTGCACACATTGACAACCGTTCTGTTAGATAGCTGCGTTTTGGATTTAGAAGCAGATATTTCCCTGTGCTTACTGCTGTTTCTTCCATATGCCGGTAATGGGCTGAAAACGCCTGTTTTGGGACTCTGCAGAGAAAGTGTTTGCAGACTGCTGAATCCACACACGGGTTTATCTCTGGAAGTTGAGTGCACACATTGACAACCGTTCTGTTAGATAGCTGCGTTTTGGATTTAGAAGCAGATATTTCCCTGGGCTTACTGCCGTTTCTTCCATATGCCGGTAATGGGCTGAAAACGCCTGTTTTGGGACTCTGCAGAGAAAGTGTTTGCAGACTGCTGAATCCACACACGGGTTTAACTCTGGAAGTTGAGTGCACACATTGACAACCATTCTGTTAGATAGCTGCGTTTTGGATTTAGAAGCAGATATTTCCCTGTGCTTACTGCTGTTTCTTCCATATGCCGGTAATGGGCTGAAAACGCCTGTTTTGGGACTCTGCAGAGAAAGTGTTTGCAGACTGCTGAATCCACACACGGGTTTAACTCTGGAAGTTGAGTGCACACATTGACAACCGTTCTGTTAGATAGCTGCGTTTTGGATTTGGAAGCAGATATTTCCCTGGGCTTACTGCTGTTTCTTCCATATGCCGGTAATGGGCTGAAAACGCCTGTTTTGGGACTCTGCAGAGAAAGTGTTTGCAGACTGCTGAATCCACACACCGGTTTAACTCTGGAAGTTGAGTGCACACATTGACAACCGTTCTGTTAGATAGCTGCGTTTTGGATTTAGAAGCAGATATTTCCCTGTGCTTACTGCTGTTTCTTCCATATGCAGGTAAAGGGCTGAAAACGCCTGTTTTGGGACTCTGCAGAGAAAGTGTTTGCAGACTGCTGAATCCATACACGGGTTAAACTCTGGAAGTTGAGTGCACACATTGACAACCGTTCTGTTAGATAGCTGCGTTTTGGATTTAGAATCAGATATTTCCCTGTGCTTACTGCCGTTTCTTCCATATGCCGGTAATGGGCTGAAAACGCCTGTTTTGGGACTCTGCAGAGAAAGTGTTTGCAGACTGCTGAATCCACACACGGGTTTATCTCTGGAAGTTGAGTGCACACATTGACAACCGTTCTGTTAGATAGCTGCGTTTTGGATTTAGAAGCAGATATTTCCCTGTGCTTACTGCTGTTTCTTCCATATGCCGGTAATGGGCTGAAAACGCCTGTTTTGGGACTCTGCAGAGAAAGTGTTTGCAGACTGCTGAATCCACTCACGGGTTTAACTCTGGAAGTTGAGTGCACACATTGACAACCGTTCTGTTAGATAGCTGCGTTTTGGATTTAGAAGCAGATATTTCCCTGTGCTTACTGCCGTTTCTTCCATATGCCGGTAATGGGCTGAAAACGCCTGTTTTGGGACTCTGCAGAGAAAGTGTTTGCAGACTGCTGAATCCACACACGGGTTTAACTCTGGAAGTTGAGTGCACACATTGACAACCGTTCTGTTAGATAGCTGCATTTTGGATTTAGAAGCAGATATTTCCCTGTGCTTACTGCCGTTTCTTCCATATGCCGGTAATGGGCTGAAAACGCCTGTTTTGGGACTCTGCAGAGAAAGTGTTTGCAGACTGCTGAATCCACACACGGGTTTAACTCTGGAAGTTGAGTGCACACATTGACAACCGTTCTGTTAGATAGCTGCGTTTTGGATTTAGAAGCAGATATTTCCCTGTGCTTACTGCCGTTTCTTCCATATGCCGGTAATGGGCTGAAAACGCCTGTTTTGGGACTCTGCAGAGAAAGTGTTTGCAGACTGCTGAATCCACACACGGGTTTAACTCTGGAAGTTGAGTGCACACATTGACAACCGTTCTGTTAGATAGCTGCGTTTTGGATTTAGAAGCAGATATTTCCCTGTGCTTACTGCCGTTTCTTCCATATGCCGGTAATGGGCTGAAAACGCCTGTTTTGGGACTCTGCAGAGAAAGTGTTTGCAGACTGCTGAATCCACGCACGGGTTTAACTCTGGAAGTTGAGTGCACACATTGACAACCGTTCTGTTAGATAGCTGCGTTTTGGATTTAGAAGCAGATATTTCCCTGTGCTTACTGCTGTTTCTTCCATATGCCGGTAATGGGCTGAAAACGCCTGTTTTAGGACTCTGCAGAGAAAGTGTTTGCAGACTGCTGAATCCACACACGGGTTTAACTCTGGAAGTTGAGTGCACACATTGACAACCGTTCTGTTAGATAGCTGCGTTTTGGATTTAGAAGCAGATATTTCCCTGGGCTTACTGCCGTTTCTTCCATATGCCGGTAATGGGCTGAAAACGCCTGTTTTGGGACTCTGCAGAGAAAGTGTTTGCAGACTGCTGAATCCACACACGGGTTAAACTCTGGAAGTTGAGTGCACACATTGACAACCGTTCTGTTAGATAGCTGCGTTTTGGATTTAGAAGCAGATATTTCCCTGTGCTTACTGCTGTTTCTTCCATATGCAGGTAAAGGGCTGAAAACGCCTGTTTTGGGACTCTGCAGAGAAAGTGTTTGCAGACTGCTGAATCCATACACGGGTTAAACTCTGGAAGTTGAGTGCACACATTGACAACCGTTCTGTTAGATAGCTGCGTTTTGGATTTAGAATCAGATATTTCCCTGTGCTTACTGCCGTTTCTTCCATATGCCGGTAATGGGCTGAAAACGCCTGTTTTGGGACTCTGCAGAGAAAGTGTTTGCAGACTGCTGAATCCACACACGGGTTTATCTCTGGAAGTTGAGTGCACACATTGACAACCGTTCTGTTAGATAGCTGCGTTTTGGATTTAGAAGCAGATATTTCCCTGTGCTTACTGCTGTTTCTTCCATATGCCGGTAATGGGCTGAAAACGCCTGTTTTGGGACTCTGCAGAGAAAGTGTTTGCAGACTGCTGAATCCACTCACGGGTTTAACTCTGGAAGTTGAGTGCACACATTTACAACCGTTCTGTTAGATAGCTGCGTTTTGGATTTAGAAGCAGATATTTCCCTGTGCTTACTGCCGTTTCTTCCATATGCCGGTAATGGGCTGAAAACGCCTGTTTTGGGACTCTGCAGAGAAAGTGTTTGCAGACTGCTGAATCCACACACGGGTTTAACTCTGGAAGTTGAGTGCACACATTGACAACCGTTCTGTTAGATAGCTGCATTTTGGATTTAGAAGCAGATATTTCCCTGTGCTTACTGCCGTTTCTTCCATATGCCGGTAATGGGCTGAAAACGCCTGTTTTGGGACTCTGCAGAGAAAGTGTTTGCAGACTGCTGAATCCACACACGGGTTTAACTCTGGAAGTTGAGTGCACACATTGACAACCGTTCTGTTAGATAGCTGCGTTTTGGATTTAGAAGCAGATATTTCCCTGTGCTTACTGCCGTTTCTTCCATATGCCGGTAATGGGCTGAAAACGCCTGTTTTGGGACTCTGCAGAGAAAGTGTTTGCAGACTGCTGAATCCACACACGGGTTTAACTCTGGAAGTTGAGTGCACACATTGACAACCGTTCTGTTAGATAGCTGCGTTTTGGATTTAGAAGCAGATATTTCCCTGTGCTTACTGCCGTTTCTTCCATATGCCGGTAATGGGCTGAAAACGCCTGTTTTGGGACTCTGCAGAGAAAGTGTTTGCAGACCGCTGAATCCACGCACGGGTTTAACTCTGGAAGTTGAGTGCACACATTGACAACCGTTCTGTTAGATAGCTGCGTTTTGGATTTAGAAGCAGATATTTCCCTGTGCTTACTGCTGTTTCTTCCATATGCCGGTAATGGGCTGAAAACGCCTGTTTTAGGACTCTGCAGAGAAAGTGTTTGCAGACTGCTGAATCCACACACGGGTTTAACTCTGGAAGTTGAGTGCACACATTGACAACCGTTCTGTTAGATAGCTGCGTTTTGGATTTAGAAGCAGATATTTCCCTGGGCTTACTGCCGTTTCTTCCATATGCCGGTAATGGGCTGAAAACGCCTGTTTTGGGACTCTGCAGAGAAAGTGTTTGCAGACTGCTGAATCCACACACGGGTTTAACTCTGGAAGTTGAGTGCACACATTGACAACCGTTCTGTTAGATAGCTGCGTTTTGGATTTAGAAGCAGATATTTCCCTGTGCTTACTGCTGTTTCTTCCATATGCCGGTAATGGGCTGAAAACGCCTGTTTTGGGACTCTGCAGAGAAAGTGTTTGCAGACTGCTGAATCCACACACGGGTTTAACTCTGGAAGTTGAGTGCACACATTGACAACCGTTCTGTTAGATAGCTGCGTTTTGGATTTAGAAGCAGATATTTCCCTGGGCTTACTGCTGTTTCTTCCATATGCCGGTAATGGGCTGAAAACGCCTGTTTTGGGACTCTGCAGAGAAAGTGTTTGCAGACTGCTGAATCCACACACCGGTTTAACTCTGGAAGTTGAGTGCACACATTGACAACCGTTCTGTTAGATAGCTGCGTTTTGGATTTAGAATCAGATATTTCCCTGTGCTTACTGCTGTTTCTTCCATATGCCGGCAATGGGCTGAAAACGCCTGTTTTGGGACTCTGCAGAGAAAGTGTTTGCAGACTGCTGAATCCACACACGGGTTTATCTCTGGAAGTTGAGTGCACACATTGACAACCGTTCTGTTAGATAGCTGCGTTTTGGATTTAGAAGCAGATATTTCCCTGTGCTTACTGCTGTTTCTTCCATATGCCGGTAATGGGCTGAAAACGCCTGTTTTGGGACTCTGCAGAGAAAGTGTTTGCAGACTGCTGAATCCACACACGGGTTTATCTCTGGAAGTTGAGTGCACACATTGACAACCGTTCTGTTAGATAGCTGCGTTTTGGATTTAGAAGCAGATATTTCCCTGGGCTTACTGCCGTTTCTTCCATATGCCGGTAATGGGCTGAAAACGCCTGTTTTGGGACTCTGCAGAGAAAGTGTTTGCAGACTGCTGAATCCACACACGGGTTTAACTCTGGAAGTTGAGTGCACACATTGACAACCATTCTGTTAGATAGCTGCGTTTTGGATTTAGAAGCAGATATTTCCCTGTGCTTACTGCTGTTTCTTCCATATGCCGGTAATGGGCTGAAAACGCCTGTTTTGGGACTCTGCAGAGAAAGTGTTTGCAGACTGCTGAATCCACACACGGGTTTAACTCTGGAAGTTGAGTGCACACATTGACAACCGTTCTGTTAGATAGCTGCGTTTTGGATTTGGAAGCAGATATTTCCCTGGGCTTACTGCTGTTTCTTCCATATGCCGGTAATGGGCTGAAAACGCCTGTTTTGGGACTCTGCAGAGAAAGTGTTTGCAGACTGCTGAATCCACACACCGGTTTAACTCTGGAAGTTGAGTGCACACATTGACAACCGTTCTGTTAGATAGCTGCGTTTTGGATTTAGAAGCAGATATTTCCCTGTGCTTACTGCTGTTTCTTCCATATGCCGGCAATGGGCTGAAAACGCCTGTTTTGGGACTCTGCAGAGAAAGTGTTTGCAGACTGCTGAATCCACACACGGGTTTATCTCTGGAAGTTGAGTGCACACATTGACAACCGTTCTGTTAGATAGCTGCGTTTTGGATTTAGAAGCAGATATTTCCCTGTGCTTACTGCTGTTTCTTCCATATGCCGGTAATGGGCTGAAAACGCCTGTTTTGGGACTCTGCAGAGAAAGTGTTTGCAGACTGCTGAATCCACACACGGGTTAAACTCTGGAAGTTGAGTGCACACATTGACAACCGTTCTGTTAGATAGCTGCGTTTTGGATTTAGAAGGAGATATTTCCCTGTGCTTACTGCTGTTTCTTCCATATGCCGGTAAAGGGCTGAAAACGCCTGTTTTGGGACTCTGCAGAGAAAGGGTTTGCAGACTGCTGAATCCACACACTGGTTTAACTCTGGAAGTTGAGTGCACACATTGACAACCGTTCTGTTAGATAGCTGCGTTTTGGATTTAGAAGCAGATATTTCCCTGTGCTTACTGCCGTTTCTTCCATATGCCGGTAATGGGCTGAAAACGCCTGTTTTGGGACTCTGCAGAGAATGTGTTTGCAGACTGCTGAATCCACACACGGGTTTAACTCTGGAAGTTGAGTGCACACATTGACAACCGTTCTGTTAGATAGCTGCGTTTTGGATTTAGAAGCAGATATTTCCCTGTGCTTACTGCCGTTTCTTCCATATGCCAGTAATGGGCTGAAAACGCCTGTTTTGGGACTCTGCAGAGAAAGTGTTTGCAGACTGCTGAATCCACACACGGGTTTAACTCTGGAAGTTGAGTGCACACATTGACAACCGTTCTGTTAGATAGCTGTGTTTTGGATTTAGAAGCAGATATTTCCCTGTGCTTACTGCTGATTCTTCCATATGCCGGTAATGGGCTGAAAACGCCTGTTTGGGGACTCTGCAGAGAAAGTGTTTGCAGACTGCTGAATCCACACACGGGTTTAACTCTGGAAGTTGAGTGCACACATTGACAACCGTTCTGTTAGATAGCTGCGTTTTGGATTTAGAAGCAGATATTTCCCTGGGCTTACTGCTGTTTCTTCCATATGCCGGTAATGGGCTGAAAACGCCTGTTTTGGGACTCTGCAGAGAAAGTGTTTGCAGACTGCTGAATCCACACACGGGTTTAACTCTGGAAGTTGAGTGCACACATTGACAACCGTTCTGTTAGATAGCTGCGTTTTGTATTTAGAAGCAGATATTTCCCTGGGCTTACTGCTGTTTCTTCCATATGCAGGTAAAGGGCTGAAAACGCCTGTTTTGGGACTCTGCAGAGAAAGTGTTTGCAGACTGCTGAATCCATACACGGGTTAAACTCTGGAAGTTGAGTGCACACATTGACAACCGTTCTGTTAGATAGCTGCGTTTTGGATTTAGAATCAGATATTTCCCTGTGCTTACTGCCGTTTCTTCCATATGCCGGTAATGGGCTGAAAACGCCTGTTTTGGGACTCTGCAGAGAAAGTGTTTGCAGACTGCTGAATCCACACACGGGTTTATCTCTGGAAGTTGAGTGCACACATTGACAACCGTTCTGTTAGATAGCTGCGTTTTGGATTTAGAAGCAGATATTTCCCTGTGCTTACTGCTGTTTCTTCCATATGCCGGTAATGGGCTGAAAACGCCTGTTTTGGGACTCTGCAGAGAAAGTGTTTGCAGACTGCTGAATCCACTCACGGGTTTAACTCTGGAAGTTGAGTGCACACATTGACAACCGTTCTGTTAGATAGCTGCGTTTTGGATTTAGAAGCAGATATTTCCCTGTGCTTACTGCCGTTTCTTCCATATGCCGGTAATGGGCTGAAAACGCCTGTTTTGGGACTCTGCAGAGAAAGTGTTTGCAGACTGCTGAATCCACACACGGGTTTAACTCTGGAAGTTGAGTGCACACATTGACAACCGTTCTGTTAGATAGCTGCATTTTGGATTTAGAAGCAGATATTTCCCTGTGCTTACTGCCGTTTCTTCCATATGCCGGTAATGGGCTGAAAACGCCTGTTTTGGGACTCTGCAGAGAAAGTGTTTGCAGACTGCTGAATCCACACACGGGTTTAACTCTGGAAGTTGAGTGCACACATTGACAACCGTTCTGTTAGATAGCTGCGTTTTGGATTTAGAAGCAGATATTTCCCTGTGCTTACTGCCGTTTCTTCCATATGCCGGTAATGGGCTGAAAACGCCTGTTTTGGGACTCTGCAGAGAAAGTGTTTGCAGACTGCTGAATCCACACACGGGTTTAACTCTGGAATTTGAGTGCACACATTGACAACCGTTCTGTTAGATAGCTGCGTTTTGGATTTAGAAGCAGATATTTCCCTGTGCTTACTGCCGTTTCTTCCATATGCCGGTAATGGGCTGAAAACGCCTGTTTTGGGACTCTGCAGAGAAAGTGTTTGCAGACCGCTGAATCCACGCACGGGTTTAACTCTGGAAGTTGAGTGCACACATTGACAACCGTTCTGTTAGATAGCTGCGTTTTGGATTTAGAAGCAGATATTTCCCTGGGCTTACTGCCGTTTCTTCCATATGCCGGTAATGGGCTGAAAACGCCTGTTTTGGGACTCTGCAGAGAAAGTGTTTGCAGACTGCTGAATCCACACACGGGTTTAACTCTGGAAGTTGAGTGCACACATTGACAACCGTTCTGTTAGATAGCTGCGTTTTGGATTTAGAAGCAGATATTTCCCTGTGCTTACTGCTGTTTCTTCCATATGCCGGTAATGGGCTGAAAACGCCTGTTTTGGGACTCTGCAGAGAAAGTGTTTGCAGACTGCTGAATCCACACACGGGTTTAACTCTGGAAGTTGAGTGCACACATTGACAACCGTTCTGTTAGATAGCTGCGTTTTGGATTTAGAAGCAGATATTTCCCTGGGCTTACTGCTGTTTCTTCCATATGCCGGTAATGGGCTGAAAACGCCTGTTTTGGGACTCTGCAGAGAAAGTGTTTGCAGACTGCTGAATCCACACACCGGTTTAACTCTGGAAGTTGAGTGCACACATTGACAACCGTTCTGTTAGATAGCTGCGTTTTGGATTTAGAAGCAGATATTTCCCTGTGCTTACTGCTGTTTCTTCCATATGCCGGCAATGGGCTGTAAACGCCTGTTTTGGGACTCTGCAGAGAAAGTGTTTGCAGACTGCTGAATCCACACACGGGTTTATCTCTGGAAGTTGAGTGCACACATTGACAACCGTTCTGTTAGATAGCTGCGTTTTGGATTTAGAAGCAGATATTTCCCTGTGCTTACTGCTGTTTCTTCCATATGCCGGTAATGGGCTGAAAACGCCTGTTTTGGGACTCTGCAGAGAAAGTGTTTGCAGACTGCTGAATCCACACACGGGTTTATCTCTGGAAGTTGAGTGCACACATTGACAACCGTTCTGTTAGATAGCTGCGTTTTGGATTTAGAAGCAGATATTTCCCTGGGCTTACTGCCGTTTCTTCCATATGCCGGTAATGGGCTGAAAACGCCTGTTTTGGGACTCTGCAGAGAAAGTGTTTGCAGACTGCTGAATCCACACACGGGTTTAACTCTGGAAGTTGAGTGCACACATTGACAACCGTTCTGTTAGATAGCTGCGTTTTGGATTTAGAAGCAGATATTTCCCTGTGCTTACTGCTGTTTCTTCCATATGCCGGTAATGGGCTGAAAACGCCTGTTTTGGGACTCTGCAGAGAAAGTGTTTGCAGACTGCTGAATCCACACACGGGTTTAACTCTGGAAGTTGAGTGCACACATTGACAACCGTTCTGTTAGATAGCTGCGTTTTGGATTTGGAAGCAGATATTTCCCTGGGCTTACTGCTGTTTCTTCCATATGCCGGTAATGGGCTGAAAACGCCTGTTTTGGGACTCTGCAGAGAAAGTGTTTGCAGACTGCTGAATCCACACACCGGTTTAACTCTGGAAGTTGAGTGCACACATTGACAACCGTTCTGTTAGATAGCTGCGTTTTGGATTTAGAAGCAGATATTTCCCTGTGCTTACTGCTGTTTCTTCCATATGCCGGCAATGGGCTGAAAACGCCTGTTTTGGGACTCTGCAGAGAAAGTGTTTGCAGACTGCTGAATCCACACACGGGTTTATCTCTGGAAGTTGAGTGCACACATTGACAACCGTTCTGTTAGATAGCTGCGTTTTGGATTTAGAAGCAGATATTTCCCTGTGCTTACTGCTGTTTCTTCCATATGCCGGTAATGGGCTGAAAACGCCTGTTTTGGGACTCTGCAGAGAAAGTGTTTGCAGACTGCTGAATCCACACACGGGTTAAACTCTGGAAGTTGAGTGCACACATTGACAACCGTTCTGTTAGATAGCTGCGTTTTGTATTTAGAAGGAGATATTTCCCTGTGCTTACTGCTGTTTCTTCCATATGCCGGTAAAGGGCTGAAAACGCCTGTTTTGGGACTCTGCAGAGAAAGGGTTTGCAGACTGCTGAATCCACACACTGGTTTAACTCTGGAAGTTGAGTGCACACATTGACAACCGTTCTGTTAGATAGCTGCGCTTTGGATTTAGAAGCAGATATTTCCCTGTGCTTACTGCCGTTTCTTCCATATGCCGGTAATGGGCTGAAAACGCCTGTTTTGGGACTCTGCAGAGAATGTGTTTGCAGACTGCTGAATCCACACACGGGTTTAACTCTGGAAGTTGAGTGCACACATTGACAACCGTTCTGTTAGATAGCTGCGTTTTGGATTTAGAAGCAGATATTTCCCTGTGCTTACTGCCGTTTCTTCCATATGCCAGTAATGGGCTGAAAACGCCTGTTTTGGGACTCTGCAGAGAAAGTGTTTGCAGACTGCTGAATCCACACACGGGTTTAACTCTGGAAGTTGAGTGCACACATTGACAACCGTTCTGTTAGATAGCTGTGTTTTGGATTTAGAAGCAGATATTTCCCTGTGCTTACTGCTGATTCTTCCATATGCCGGTAATGGGCTGAAAACGCCTGTTTGGGGACTCTGCAGAGAAAGTGTTTGCAGACTGCTGAATCCACACACGGGTTTAACTCTGGAAGTTGAGTGCACACATTGACAACCGTTCTGTTAGATAGCTGCGTTTTGGATTTAGAAGCAGATATTTCCCTGGGCTTACTGCTGTTTCTTCCATATGCCGGTAATGGGCTGAAAACGTCTGTTTTGGGACTCTGCAGAGAAAGTGTTTGCAGACTGCTGAATCCACACACGGGTTTAACTCTGGAAGTTGAGTGCACACATTGACAACCGTTCTGTTAGATAGCTGCGTTTTGTATTTAGAAGCAGATATTTCCCTGGGCTTACTGCTGTTTCTTCCATATGCAGGTAAAGGGCTGAAAACGCCTGTTTTGGGACTCTGCAGAGAAAGTGTTTGCAGACTGCTGAATCCATACACGGGTTAAACTCTGGAAGTTGAGTGCACACATTGACAACCGTTCTGTTAGATAGCTGCGTTTTGGATTTAGAATCAGATATTTCCCTGTGCTTACTGCCGTTTCTTCCATATGCCGGTAATGGGCTGAAAACGCCTGTTTTGGGACTCTGCAGAGAAAGTGTTTGCAGACTGCTGAATCCACACACGGGTTTATCTCTGGAAGTTGAGTGCACACATTGACAACCGTTCTGTTAGATAGCTGCGTTTTGGATTTAGAAGCAGATATTTCCCTGTGCTTACTGCTGTTTCTTCCATATGCCGGTAATGGGCTGAAAACGCCTGTTTTGGGACTCTGCAGAGAAAGTGTTTGCAGACTGCTGAATCCACTCACGGGTTTAACTCTGGAAGTTGAGTGCACACATTGACAACCGTTCTGTTAGATAGCTGCGTTTTGGATTTAGAAGCAGATATTTCCCTGTGCTTACTGCCGTTTCTTCCATATGCCGGTAATGGGCTGAAAACGCCTGTTTTGGGACTCTGCAGAGAAAGTGTTTGCAGACTGCTGAATCCACACACGGGTTTAACTCTGGAAGTTGAGTGCACACATTGACAACCGTTCTGTTAGATAGCTGCATTTTGGATTTAGAAGCAGATATTTCCCTGTGCTTACTGCCGTTTCTTCCATATGCCGGTAATGGGCTGAAAACGCCTGTTTTGGGACTCTGCAGAGAAAGTGTTTGCAGACTGCTGAATCCACACACGGGTTTAACTCTGGAAGTTGAGTGCACACATTGACAACCGTTCTGTTAGATAGCTGCGTTTTGGATTTAGAAGCAGATATTTCCCTGTGCTTACTGCCGTTTCTTCCATATGCCGGTAATGGGCTGAAAACGCCTGTTTTGGGACTCTGCAGAGAAAGTGTTTGCAGACTGCTGAATCCACACACGGGTTTAACTCTGGAAGTTGAGTGCACACATTGACAACCGTTCTGTTAGATAGCTGCGTTTTGGATTTAGAAGCAGATATTTCCCTGTGCTTACTGCCGTTTCTTCCATATGCCGGTAATGGGCTGAAAACGCCTGTTTTGGGACTCTGCAGAGAAAGTGTTTGCAGACCGCTGAATCCACGCACGGGTTTAACTCTGGAAGTTGAGTGCACACATTGACAACCGTTCTGTTAGATAGCTGCGTTTTGGATTTAGAAGCAGATATTTCCCTGTGCTTACTGCCGTTTCTTCCATATGCCGGTAATGGGCTGAAAACGCCTGTTTTAGGACTCTGCAGAGAAAGTGTTTGCAGACTGCTGAATCCACACACGGGTTTAACTCTGGAAGTTGAGTGCACACATTGACAACCGTTCTGTTAGATAGCTGCGTTTTGGATTTAGAAGCAGATATTTCCCTGGGCTTACTGCCGTTTCTTCCATATGCCGGTAATGGGCTGAAAACGCCTGTTTTGGGACTCTGCAGAGAAAGTGTTTGCAGACTGCTGAATCCACACACGGGTTTAACTCTGGAAGTTGAGTGCACACATTGACAACCGTTCTGTTAGATAGCTGCGTTTTGGATTTAGAAGCAGATATTTCCCTGTGCTTACTGCTGTTTCTTCCATATGCCGGTAATGGGCTGAAAACGCCTGTTTTGGGACTCTGCAGAGAAAGTGTTTGCAGACTGCTGAATCCACACACGGGTTTAACTCTGGAAGTTGAGTGCACACATTGACAACCGTTCTGTTAGATAGCTGCGTTTTGGATTTAGAAGCAGATATTTCCCTGGGCTTACTGCTGTTTCTTCCATATGCCGGTAATGGGCTGAAAACGCCTGTTTTGGGACTCTGCAGAGAAAGTGTTTGCAGACTGCTGAATCCACGCACGGGTTTAACTCTGGAAGTTGAGTGCACACATTGACAACCGTTCTGTTAGATAGCTGCGTTTTGGATTTAGAAGCAGATATTTCCCTGTGCTTACTGCCGTTTCTTCCATATGCCGGTAAAGGGCTGAAAACGCCTGTTTTGGGACTCTGCAGAGAAAGGGTTTGCAGACTGCTGAATCCACACACTGGTTTAACTCTGGAAGTTGAGTGCACACATTGACAACCGTTCTGTTAGATAGCTGCGTTTTGGATTTAGAAGCAGATATTTCCCTGTGCTTACTGCCGTTTCTTCCATATGCCGGTAATGGGCTGAAAACGCCTGTTTTGGGACTCTGCAGAGAAAGTGTTTGCAGACTGCTGAATCCACGCACGGGTTTAACTCTGGAAGTTGAGTGCACACATTGACAACCGTTCTGTTAGATAGCTGCGTTTTGGATTTAGAAGCAGATATTTCCCTGTGCTTACTGCCGTTTCTTCCATATGACGGTAATGGGCTGAAAACGCCTGTTTTGGGACTCTGCAGAGAAAGTGTTTGCAGACTGCTGAATCCACACACGGGTTTAACTCTGGAAGTTGAGTGCACACATTGACAACCGTTCTGTTAGATAGCTGCGTTTTGGATTTAGAAGCAGATATTTCCCTGGGCTTACTGCTGTTTCTTCCATATGCCGGTAATGGGCTGAAAACGCCTGTTTTGGGACTCTGCAGAGAAAGTGTTTGCAGACTGCTGAATCCACACACGGGTTTAACTCTGGAAGTTGAGTGCACACATTGACAACCGTTCTGTTAGATAGCTGCGTTTTGTATTTAGAAGCAGATATTTCCCTGGGCTTACTGCTGTTTCTTCCATATGCAGGTAAAGGGCTGAAAACGCCTGTTTTGGGACTCTGCAGAGAAAGTTTTTGCAGACTGCTGAATCCATACACGGGTTAAACTCTGGAAGTTGAGTGCACACATTGACAACCGTTCTGTTAGATAGCTGCGTTTTGGATTTAGAAGGAGATAATTCCCTGTGCTTACTGCTGTTTCTTCCATATGCCGGTAAAGGGCTGAAAACGCCTGTTTTGGGACTCTGCAGAGAAAGGGTTTGCAGACTGCTGAATCCACACACTGGTTTAACTCTGGAAGTTGAGTGCACACATTGACAACCGTTCTGTTAGATAGCTGCGTTTTGGATTTAGAAGCAGATATTTCCCTGTGCTTACTGCCGTTTCTTCCATATGCCGGTAATGGGCTGAAAACGCCTGTTTTGGGACTCTGCAGAGAATGTGTTTGCAGACTGCTGAATCCACACACGGGTTTAACTCTGGAAGTTGAGTGCACACATTGACAACCGTTCTGTTAGATAGCTGCGTTTTGGATTTAGAAGCAGATATTTCCCTGTGCTTACTGCCGTTTCTTCCATATGCCAGTAATGGGCTGAAAACGCCTGTTTTGGGACTCTGCAGAGAAAGTGTTTGCAGACTGCTGAATCCACACACGGGTTTAACTCTGGAAGTTGAGTGCACACATTGACAACCGTTCTGTTAGATAGCTGCGTTTTGGATTTAGAAGCAGATATTTCCCTGTGCTTACTGCTGTTTCTTCCATATGCCGGTAATGGGCTGAAAACGCCTGTTTGGGGACTCTGCAGAGAAAGTGTTTGCAGACTGCTGAATCCACACACGGGTTTAACTCTGGAAGTTGAGTGCACACATTGACAACCGTTCTGTTAGATAGCTGCGTTTTGGATTTAGAAGCAGATATTTCCCTGGGCTTACTGCTGTTTCTTCCATATGCCGGTAATGGACTGAAAACGCCTGTTTTGGGACTCTGCAGAGAAAGTGTTTGCAGACTGCTGAATCCACACTCGGGTTTAACTCTGGAAGTTGAGTGCACACATTGACAACCGTTCTGTTAGATAGCTGCGTTTTGTATTTAGAAGCAGATATTTCCCTGGGCTTACTGCTGTTTCTTCCATATGCAGGTAAAGCGCTGAAAACGCCTGTTTTGGGACTCTGCAGAGAAAGTGTTTGCAGACTGCTGAATCCATACACGGGTTAAACTCTGGAAGTTGAGTGCACACATTGACAACCGTTCTGTTAGATAGCTGCGTTTTGGATTTAGAAGCAGATATTTCCCTGTGCTTACTGCCGTTTCTTCCATATGCCGGTAATGGCCTGTTTTGGGACTCTGCAGAGAAAGTGTTTGCAGACTGCTGAATCCACACACGGGTTTATCTCTGGAAGTTGAGTGCACACATTGACAACCGTTCTGTTAGATAGCTGCGTTTTGGATTTAGAAGCAGATATTTCCCTGTGCTTACTGCTGTTTCTTCCATATGCCGGTAATGGGCTGAAAACGCCTGTTTTGGGACTCTGCAGAGAAAGTGTTTGCAGACTGCTGAATCCACACACGGGTTTAACTCTGGAAGTTGAGTGCACACATTGACAACCGTTCTGTTAGATAGCTACGTTTTGGATTTAGAAGCAGATATTTCCCTGTGCTTACTGCCGTTTCTTCCATATGCAGGTAATGGGCTGAAAACGCCTGTTTTGGGACTCTGCAGAGATAGTGTTTGCAGACTGCTGAATCCACACACGGGTTTAACTCTGGAAGTTGAGTGCACACATTGACAACCGTTCTGTTAGATAGCTGCGTTTTGGATTTAGAAGCAGATATTTCCCTGTGCTTACTGCCGTTTCTTCCATATGCCGGTAAAGGGCTGAAAACGCCTGTTTTGGGACTCTGCAGAGAAAGTGTTTGCAGACTGCTGAATCCACACACGGGTTTAACTCTGGAAGTTGAGTGCACACATTGACAACCGTTCTGTCAGATAGCTGCGTTTTGGATTTAGAAGCAGATATTTCCCTGTGCTTACTGCCGTTTCTTCCATATGCCGGTAATGGGCTGAAAACGCCTGTTTTGGGACTCTGCAGAGAAAGTGTTTGCAGACCGCTGAATCCACGCACGGGTTTAACTCTGGAAGTTGAGTGCACACATTGACAACCGTTCTGTTAGATAGCTGCGTTTTGGATTTAGAAGCAGATATTTCCCTGGGCTTACTGCCGTTTCTTCCATATGCCGGTAATGGGCTGAAAACGCCTGTTTTGGGACTCTGCAGTGAAAGTGTTTGCAGACTGCTGAATCCACACACGGGTTTAACTCTGGAAGTTGAGTGCACACATTGACAACCGTTCTGTTAGATAGCTGCGTTTTGGATTTAGAAGCAGATATTTCCCTGTGCTTACTGCTGTTTCTTCCATATGCCGGTAATGGGCTGAAAACGCCTGTTTTGGGACTCTGCAGAGAAAGTGTTTGCAGACTGCTGAGTCCACACACGGGTTTATCTCTGGAAGTTGAGTGCACACATTGACAACCGTTCTGTTAGATAGCTGCGTTTTGGATTTAGAAGCAGATATTTCCCTGTGCTTACTGCTGTTTCTTCCATATGCCGGTAATGGGCTGAAAACGCCTGTTTTGGGACTCTGCAGAGAAAGTGTTTGCAGACTGCTGAATCCACACACGGGTTTATCTCTGGAAGTTGAGTGCACACATTGACAACCGTTCTGTTAGATAGCTGTGTTTTGGATTTAGAAGCAGATATTTCCCTGTGCTTACTGCTGTTTCTTCCATATGCCGGTAATGGGCTGAAAACGCCTGTTTTGGGACTCTGCAGAGAAAGTGTTTGCAGACTGCTGAATCCACACACGGGTTTAACTCTGGAAGTTGAGTGCACACATTGACAACCGTTCTGTTAGATAGCTGCGTTTTGGATTTAGAATCAGATATTTCCCTGTGCTTACTGCCGTTTCTTCCATATGCCGGTAATGGGCTGAAAACGCCTGTTTTGGGACTCTGCAGAGAAAGTGTTTGCAGACTGCTGAATCCACACACGGGTTTATCTCTGGAAGTTGAGTGCACACATTGACAACCGTTCTGTTAGATAGCTGCGTTTTGGATTTAGAAGCAGATATTTCCCTGTGCTTACTGCTGTTTCTTCCATATGCCGGTAATGGGCTGAAAACGCCTGTTTTGGGACTCTGCAGAGAAAGTGTTTGCAGACTGCTGAATCCACACACGGGTTTAACTCTGGAAGTTGAGTGCACACATTGACAACCGTTCTGTTAGATAGCTGCGTTTTGGATTTAGAAGCAGATATTTCCCTGGGCTTACTCCCGTTTCTTCCATATGCCGGTAATGGGCTGAAAACGCCTGTTTTGGGACTCTGCAGAGAAAGTGTTTGCAGACCGCTGAATCCACGCACGGGTTTAACTCTGGAAGTTGAGTGCACACATTGACAACCGTTCTGTTAGACAGCTGCGTTTTGGATTTAGAAGCAGATATTTCCCTGGGCTTACTGCCGTTTCTTCCATATGCCGGTAATGGGCTGAAAACGCCTGTTTTGGGACTCTGCAGAGAAAGTGTTTGCAGACTGCTGAATCCACACACGGGTTTAACTCTGGAAGTTGAGTGCACACATTGACAACCGTTCTGTTAGATAGCTGCGTTTTGGATTTAGAAGCAGATATTTCCCTGTGCTTACTGCTGTTTCTTCCATATGCCGGTAATGGGCTGAAAACGCCTGTTTTGGGACTCTGCAGAGAAAGTGTTTGCAGACTGCTGAATCCACACACGGGTTTATCTCTGGAAGTTGAGTGCACACATTGACAACCGTTCTGTTAGATAGCTGCGTTTTGGATTTAGAAGCAGATATTTCCCTGTGCTTACTGCTGTTTCTTCCATATGCCGGTAATGGGCTGAAAACGCCTGTTTTAGGACTCTGCAGAGAAAGTGTTTGCAGACTGCTGAATCCACACACGGGTTTAACTCTGGAAGTTGAGTGCACACATTGACAACCGTTCTGTTAGATAGCTGCGTTTTGGATTTAGAAGCAGATATTTCCCTGTGCTTACTGCCGTTTCTTCCATATGCCGGTAATGGGCTGAAAACGCCTGTTTTGGGACTCTGCAGAGAAAGTGTTTGCAGACTGCTGAATCCACACACCGGTTTAACTCTGGAAGTTGAGTGCACACATTGACAACCGTTCTGTTAGATAGCTGCGTTTTGGATTTAGAAGAAGATATTTCCCTGTGCTTACTGCTGTTTCTTCCATATGCCGGTAATGGGCTGAAAACGCCTGTTTTGGGACTCTGCAGAGAAAGTGTTTGCAGACTGCTGAATCCACACACGGGTTTAACTCTGGAAGTTGAGTGCACACATTGACAACCGTTCTGTTAGATAGCTGCGTTTTGGATTTAGAAGCAGATATTTCCCTGTGCTTACTGCTGTTTCTTCCATATGCCGGTAATGGGCTGAAAACGCCTGTTTTGGGACTCTGCAGAGAAAGTGTTTGCAGACTGCTGAATCCACACACGGGTTTAACTCTGGAAGTTGAGTGCACACATTGACAACCGTTCTGTTAGATAGCTGCGTTTTGGATTTAGAAGCAGATATTTCCCTGTGCTTACTGCCGTTTCTTCCATATGCCGGTAAAGGGCTGAAAACGCCTGTTTTGGGACTCTGCAGAGAAAGGGTTTGCAGACTGCTGAATCCACACACTGGTTTAACTCTGGAAGTTGAGTGCACACATTGACAACCGTTCTGTTAGATAGCTGCGTTTTGGATTTAGAAGCAGATATTTCCCTGTGCTTACTGCCGTTTCTTCCATATGCCGGTAATGGGCTGAAAACGCCTGTTTTGGGACTCTGCAGAGAAAGTGTTTGCAGACTGCTGAATCCACGCACGGGTTTAACTCTGGAAGTTGAGTGCACACATTGACAACCGTTCTGTTAGATAGCTGCGTTTTGGATTTAGAAGCAGATATTTCCCTGTGCTTACTGACGTTTCTTCAATATGCCGGTAATGGGCTGAAAACGCCTGTTTTGGGACTCTGCAGAGAAAGTGTTTGCAGACTGCTGAATCCACACACGGGTTTAACTCTGGAAGTTGAATGCACACATTGACAACCGTTCTGTTAGATAGCTGCGTTTTGGATTTAGAAGCAGATATTTCCCTGTGCTTACTGCTGTTTCTTCCATATGCCGGTAATGGGCTGAAAACGCCTGTTTTGGGACTCTGCAGAGAAAGTGTTTGCAGACTGCTGAATCCACACACGGGTTTAACTCTGGAAGTTGAGTGCACACATTGACAACCGTTCTGTTAGATAGCTGCCCTTTGGATTTAGAAGCAGATATTTCCCTGTGCTTACTGCTGTTTCTTCCATAGGCCGGTAATGGGCTGAAAACGCCTGTTTTGGGACTCTGCAGAGAAAGTGTTTGCAGACTGCTGAATCCACACACGGGTTTAACTCTGGAAGTTGAGTGCACACATTGACAACCGTTCTGTTAGATAGCTGCGTTTTGGATTTAGAAGCAGATATTTCCCTGTGCTTACTGCTGTTTCTTCCATATGCCGGTAATGGGCTGAAAACGCCTGTTTTGGGACTCTGCAGAGAAAGTGTTTGCAGACTGCTGAATCCACACACGGGTTTAACTCTGGAAGTTGAGTGCACACATTGACAACCGTTCTGTTAGATAGCTGCGTTTTGGATTTAGAAGCAGATATTTCCCTGGTCTTACTGCTGTTTCTTCCATATGCCGGTAAAGGGCTGAAAACGCCTGTTTTGGGACTCTGCAGAGAAAGTGTTTGCAGACTGCTGAATCCACACACGGGTTTAACTCTGGAAGTTGAGTGCACACATTGACAACCGTTCTGTTAGATAGCGGCTTTTTGGATTTAGAAGCAGATATTTCCCTGTGCTTACTGCTGTTTCTTCCATATGCCGGTAATGGGCTGAAAACGCCTGTTTTGGGACTCTGCAGAGAAAGTGTTTGCAGACTGCTGAATCCACACACGGGTTTAACTCTGGAAGTTGAGTGCACACATTGACAACCGTTCTGTTAGATAGCTGCGTTTTGGATTTAGAAGCAGATAATTCCCTGTGCTTACTGCTGTTTCTTCCATATGCCGGTAATGGGCTGAAAACGCCTGTTTTGGGACTCTGCAGAGAAAGTGTTTGCAGACTGCTGAATCCACACACGGGTTTATCTCTGGAAGTTCAGTGCACACATTGACAACCGTTCTGTTAGATAGCTGCATTTTGGATTTAGAAGCAGATATTTCCCTGTGCTTACTGCTGTTTCTTCCATATGCCGGTAATGGGCAGAAAACGCCTGTTTTGGGACTCTGCAGAGAAAGTGTTTGCAGACTGATGAATCCACGCACGGGTTTAACTCTGGAAGTTGAGTGCACACATTGACAACCGTTCTGTTAGATAGCTGCGTTTTGGATTTAGAAGCAGATATTTCCCTGTGCTTACTGCTGTTTCTTCCATATGCCGGTAAAGGGCTGAAAACGCCTGTTTTGGGACTCTGCAGAGAAAGTGTTTGCAGACTGCTGAATCCACACACGGGTTTAACTCTGGAAGTTGAGTGCACACATTGACAACCGTTCTGTTAGATAGCTGCGTTTTGGATTTAGAAGCAGATATTTCACTGTGCTTACTGCTGTTTCTTCCATATGCCGGTAAAGGGCTGAAAACGCCTGTTTTGGGACTCTGCAGAGAAAGGGTTTGCAGACTGCTGAATCCACACACTGGTTTAACTCTGGAAGTTGAGTGCACACATTGACAACCGTTCTGTTAGATAGCTGCGTTTTGGATTTAGAAGCAGATATTTCCCTGTGCTTACTGCTGTTTCTTCCCTATGCCGGTAATGGGCTGAAAACGCCTGTTTGGGGACTCTGCAGAGAAAGTGTTTGCAGACTGCTGAATCCACACACGGGTTTAACTCTGGAAGTTGAGTGCACACATTGACAACCGTTCTGTTAGATAGCTGCGTTTTGGATTTAGAAGCAGATATTTCCCTGTGCTTACTGCTGTTTCTTCCCTATGCCGGTAATGGCCTGAAAACGCCTGTTTTGGGACTCTGCAGACAAAGTGTTTGCAGACTGCTGAATCCACACACGGGTTTAACTCTGGAAGTTGAGTGCACACATTGACAACCGTTCTGTTAGATAGCTGCGTTTTGGATTTAGAAGCAGATATTTCCCTGTGCTTACTGCCGTTTCTTCCATATGCCGGTAATGGGCTGAAAACGCCTGTTTTGGGACTCTGCAGAGAAAGTGTTTGCAGACTGCTGAATCCACACACGGGTTTATCTCTGGAAGTTGAGTGCACACATTGACAACCGTTCTGTTAGATAGCTGCATTTTGGATTTAGAAGCAGATATTTCCCTGTGCTTACTGCTGTTTCTTCCATATGCCGGTAATGGGCAGAAAACGCCTGTTTTGGGACTCTGCAGAGAAAGTGTTTGCAGACTGCTGAATCCACACACGCGTTTAACTCTGGAAGTTGAGTGCCCACATTGACAACCGTTCTGTTAGATAGCTGCGTTTTGGATTTAGAAGCAGATATTTCCCTGTGCTTACTGCTGTTTCTTCCATAGGCCGGTAATGGGCTGAAAACGCCTGTTTTGGGACTCTGCAGAGAAAGTGTTTGCAGACTGCTGAATCCACACACGGGTTTAACTCTGGAAGTTGAGTGCACACATTGACAACCGTTCTGTTAGATAGCTGCGTTTTGGATTTAGAAGCAGATATTTCCCTGTGCTTACTGCCGTTTCTTCCATATGCCGGTAATGGGCTGAAAACGCCTGTTTTGGGACTCTGCAGAGAAAGTGTTTGCAGACTGCTGAATCCACACACGGGTTTAACTCTGGAAGTTGAGTGCACACATTGACAACCGTTCTGTTATATAGCTGCGTTTTGGATTTAGAAGCAGATATTTCCCTGTGCTTACTGCTGTTTCTTCCATATGTCGGTAAAGGGCTGAAAACGCCTGTTTTGGGACTCTGCAGAGAAAGGGTTTGCAGACTGCTGAATCCACACACTGGTTTAACTCTGGAAGTTGAGTGCACACATTGACAACCGTTCTGTTAGATAGCTGCGTTTTGGATTTAGAAGCAGATATTTCCCTGTGCTTACTGCCGTTTCTTCCATATGCCGGTAATGGGCTGAAAACGCCTGTTTTGGGACTCTGCAGAGAAAGTGTTTGCAGACTGCTGAATCCACACACGGGTTTAACTCTGGAAGTTGAGTGCACACATTGACAACCGTTCTGTTAGATAGCTGCGTTTTGGATTTAGAAGCAGATATTTCACTGTGCTTACTGCTGTTTCTTCCATATGCCGGTAAGGGGCTGAAAACGCCTGTTTGGGGACTCTGCAGAGAAAGTGTTTGCAGACTGCTGAATCCACACACGGGTTTAACTCTGGAAGTTGAGTGCACACATTGACAACCGTTCTGTTAGATAGCTGCGTTTTGGATTTAGAAGCAGAAATTTCCCTGTGCTTACTGCTGTTTCTTCCATATGACGGTAATGGGCTGAAAACGCCTGTTTTGGGACTCTGCAGACAAAGTGTTTGCAGACTGCTGAATCCACACACGGGTTTAACTCTGGAAGTTGAGTGCACACATTGACAACCGTTCTGTTAGATAGCTGCGTTTTGGATTTAGAAGCAGATATTTCCCTGTGCTTACTGCCGTTTCTTCCATATGCCGGTAATGGGCTGAAAACGCCTGTTTTGGGACTCTGCAGAGAAAGTGTTTGCAGACTGCTGAATCCACACACGGGTTTAACTCTGGAAGTTGAGTGCACACATTGACAACCGTTCTGTTAGATAGCTGCGTTTTGGATTTAGAAGCAGATATTTCCCTGTGCTTACTGCTGTTTCTTCCATATGTCGGTAAAGGGCTGAAAACGCCTGTTTTGGGACTCTGCAGAGAAAGGGTTTGCAGACTGCTGAATCCACACACTGGTTTAACTCTGGAAGTTGAGTGCACACATTGACAACCGTTCTGTTAGATAGCTGCGTTTTGGATTCAGAAGCAGATATTTCCCTGTGCTTACTGCCGTTTCTTCCATATGCCGGTAATGGGCTGAAAACGCCTGTTTTGGGACTCTGCAGAGAAAGTGTTTGCAGACTGCTGAATCCACACACGGGTTTAACTCTGGAAGTTGAGTGCACACATTGACAACCGTTCTGTTAGATAGCTGCGTTTTGGATTTAGAAGCAGATATTTCACTCTGCTTACTGCTGTTTCTTCCATATGCCGGTAATGGGCTGAAAACGCCTGTTTGGGGACTCTGCAGAGAAAGTGTTTGCAGACTGCTGAATCCACACACGGGTTTAACTCTGGAAGTTGAGTGCACACATTGACAACCGTTCTGTTAGATAGCTGCGTTTTGGATTTAGAAGCAGAAATTTCCCTGTGCTTACTGCTGTTTCTTCCATATGCCGGTAATGGGCTGAAAACGCCTGTTTTGGGACTCTGCAGACAAAGTGTTTGCAGACTGCTGAATCCACACACGGGTTTAATTCTGGAAGTTGAGTGCACACATTGACAACCGTTCTGTTAGATAGCTGCGTTTTGGATTTAGAAGCAGATATTTCCCTGTGCTTACTGCTGTTTCTTCCATATGCCGGTAATGGGCTGAAAACGCCTGTTTTGGGACTCTGCAGAGAAAGTGTTTGCAGACTGCTGAATCCACACACGGGTTTAACTCTGGAAGTTGAGTGCACACATTGACAACCGTTCTGTTAGATAGCTGCCTTTTGGATTTAGAAGCAGATATTTCCCTGGGCTTACTGCCGTTTCTTCCATATGCCGGTAATGGGCTGAAAACGCCTGTTTTGGGACTCTGCAGAGAAGATGTTTGCAGACTGCTGAATCCACACACGGGTTAAACTCTGGAAGTTGAGTGCACACATTGACAACCGTTCTGTTAGATAGCTGCGTTTTGGATTTAGAAGCAGATATTTCCCTGTGCTTACTGCAGTTTCTTCCATATGCCGGTAATGGGCTGAAAACGCCTGTTTTGGGACTCTGCAGAGAAAGTGTTTGCAGACTGCTGAATCCACACACGGGTTTAACTCTGGAAGTTGAGTGCACACATTGACAACCGTTCTGTTAGTTTGCTGCGCTTTGGATTTAGAAGCAGATATTTCCCTGTGCTTACTGCTGTTTCTTCCATAGGCCGGTAATGGGCTGAAAACGCCTGTTTTGGGACTCTGCAGAGAAAGTGTTTGCAGACTGCTGAATCCACACACGGGTTTAACTCTGGAAGTTGAGTGCACACATTGACAACCGTTCTGTTAGATAGCTGCGTTTTGGATTTAGAAGCAGATATTTCCCTGTGCTTACTGCCGTTTCTTCCATATGCCGGTAATGGGCTGAAAACGCCTGTTTTGGGACTCTGCAGAGAAAGTGTTTGCAGACTGCTGAATCCACACACGGGTTTAACTCTGGAAGTTGAGTGCACACATTGACAACCGTTCTGTTAGATAGCTGCGTTTTGGATTTAGAAGCAGATATTTCCCTGGTCTTACTGCTGTTTCTTCCATATGCCCGTAAAGGGCTGAAAACGCCTGTTTTGGGACTCTGCAGAGAAAGTGTTTGCAGACTGCTGAATCCACACACGGGTTTAACTCTGGAAGTTGAGTGCACACATTGACAACCGTTCTGTTAGATAGCGGCTTTTTGGATTTAGAAGCAGATATTTCCCTGTGCTTACTGCTGTTTCTTCCATATGCCGGTAATGGGCTGAAAACGCCTGTTTTGGGACTCTGCAGAGAAAGGGTTTGCAGACTGCTGAATCCACACACGGGTTTAACTCTGGAAGTTGAGCGCACACATTGACAACCGTTTTGTTAGATAGCTGCGTTTTGGATTTAGAAGCAGATATTTCCCTGTGCTTACTCCCGTTTCTTCCATATGCCGGTAATGGGCTGAAAACGCCTGTTTTGGGACTCTGCAGAGAAAGTGTTTGCAGACTGCTGAATCCACACACGGGTTTAACTCTGGAAGTTGAGTGCACACATTGACAACCGTTCTGTTAGATAGCTGCGTTTTGGATTTAGAAGCAGATATTTCCCTATGCTTACTGCCGTTTCTTCCGTATGCCGGTAATGGGCTGAAAACGCCTGTTTTGGGACTCTGCAGAGAAAGTGTTTGCAGACTGCTGAATCCACACACGGGTTTAACTCTGGAAGTTGAGTGCACACATTGACAACCGTTCTGTTAGATAGCTGCGTTTTGGATTTAGAAGCAGATATTTCCCTGTGCTTACTGCTGTTTCTTCCATATGCCGGTAATGGGCTGAAAACGCCTGTTTTGGGACTCTGCAGAGAAAGTGTTTGCAGACTGCTGAATCCACACACGGGTTTAACTCTGGAAGTTGAGTGCACACATTGACAACCGTTCTGTTAGATAGCTGCGTTTTGGATTTAGAAGCAGATATTTCCCTGGGCTTACTGCTGTTTCTTCCATATGCCGGTAATGGGCTGAAAACGCCTGTTTTGGGACTCTGCAGAGAAAGTGTTTGCAGACTGCTGAATCCACACACGGGTTTAACTCTGGAAGTTGAGTGCACACATTGACAACCGTTCTGTTAGATAGCTGCGTTTTGGATTTAGAAGCAGATATTTCCCTGTGCTTACTGCCGTTTCTTCCATATGCCGGTAAAGGACTGAAAACGCCTGTTTTGGGACTCTGCAGAGAAAGTGTTTGCAGACTGCTGAATCCACACACTGGTTTAACTCTGGAAGTTGAGTGCACACATTGACAACCGTTCTGTTAGATAGCTGCGTTTTGGATTTAGAAGCAGATATTTCCCTGTGCTTACTGCCGTTTCTTCCATATGCCGGTAATGGGCTGAAAACGCCTGTTTTGGGACTCTGCAGAGAAAGTGTTTGCAGACTGCTGAATCCACGCACGGGTTTAACTCTGGAAGTTGAGTGCACACATTGACAACCGTTCTGTTAGATAGCTGCCTTTTGGATTTAGAAGCAGATATTTCCCTGTGCTTACTGCCGTTTCTTCCATATGCCGGTAATGGGCTGAAAACGCCTGTTTTGGGACTCTGCAGAGAAAGTGTTTGCAGACTGCTGAATCCACACACGGGTTTAACTCTGGAAGTTGAGTGCACACATTGACAACAGTTCTGTTAGATAGCTGCGTTTTGGATTTAGAAGCAGATATTTCCCTGTGCTTACTGCTGTTTCTTCCATATGCCGGTAATGGGCTGAAAACGCCTGTTTTGGGACTCTGCAGAGAAAGTGTTTGCAGACTGCTGAATCCACACACGGGTTTATCTCTGGAAGTTGAGTGCACACATTGACAACCGTTCTGTTAGATAGCTGCGTTTTGGATTTAGAAGCAGATATTTCCCTGTGCTTACTGCTGTTTCTTCCATATGCCGGTAATGGGCTGAAAACGCCTGTTTTGGGACTCTGCAGAGAAAGTGTTTGCAGACTGCTGAATCCACACACGGGTTTAACTCTGGAAGTTGAGTGCACACATTGACAACCGTTCTGTTAGATAGCTGCGTTTTGGATTTAGAAGCAGATATTTCCCTGGGCTTACTGCCGTTTCTTCCATATGCCGGTAATGGGCTGAAAACGCCTGTTTTGGGACTCTGCAGAGAAAGTGTTTGCAGACTGCTGAATCCACACACGGGTTTAACTCTGGAAGTTGAGTGCACACATTGACAACCTTTCTGTTAGATAGCTGCGTTTTGGATTTAGAAGCAGATATTTCCCTGTGCTTACTGCTGTTTCTTCCATATGCCGGTAATGGGCTGAAAACGCCTGTTTTGGGACTCTGCAGAGAAAGTGTTTGCAGACTGCTGAATCCACACACGGGTTTAACTCTGGAAGTTGAGTGCACACATTGACAACCGTTCTGTTAGATAGCTGCGTTTTGGATTTAGAAGCAGATATTTCCCTGGGCTTACTCCCGTTTCTTCCATATGCCGGTAATGGGCTGAAAACGCCTGTTTTGGGACTCTGCAGAGAAAGTGTTTGCAGACTGCTGAATCCACACACGGGTTTAACTCTGGAAGTTGAGTGCACACATTGACAACCGTTCTGTTAGATAGCTGCGTTTTGGATTTAGAAGCAGATATTTCCCTGTGCTTACTGCCGTTTCTTCCATATGCCGGTAATGGGCTGAAAACGCCTGTTTTGGGACTCTGCAGAGAAAGTGTTTGCAGACCGCTGAATCCACGCACGGGTTTAACTCTGGAAGTTGAGTGCACACATTGACAACCGTTCTGTTAGACAGCTGCGTTTTGGATTTAGAAGCAGATATTTCCCTGGGCTTACTGCCGTTTCTTCCATATGCCGGTAATGGGCTGAAAACGCCTGTTTTGGGACTCTGCAGAGAAAGTGTTTGCAGACTGCTGAATCCACACACGGGTTTAACTCTGGAAGTTGAGTGCACACATTGACAACCGTTCTGTTAGATAGCTGCGTTTTGGATTTAGAAGCAGATATTTCCCTGTGCTTACTGCTGTTTCTTCCATATGCCGGTAATGGGCTGAAAACGCCTGTTTTGGGACTCTGCAGAGAAAGTGTTTGCAGACTGCTGAATCCACACACGGGTTTATCTCTGGAAGTTGAGTGCACACATTGACAACCGTTCTGTTAGATAGCTGCGTTTTGGATTTAGAAGCAGATATTTCCCTGTGCTTACTGCTGTTTCTTCCATATGCCGGTAATGGGCTGAAAACGCCTGTTTTAGGACTCTGCAGAGAAAGTGTTTGCAGACTGCTGAATCCACACACGGGTTTAACTCTGGAAGTTGAGTGCACACATTGACAACCGTTCTGTTAGATAGCTGCGTTTTGGATTTAGAAGCAGATATTTCCCTGTGCTTACTGCCGTTTCTTCCATATGCCGGTAATGGGCTGAAAACGCCTGTTTTGGGACTCTGCAGAGAAAGTGTTTGCAGACTGCTGAATCCACACACCGGTTTAACTCTGGAAGTTGAGTGCACACATTGACAACCGTTCTGTTAGATAGCTGCGTTTTGGATTTAGAAGCAGATATTTCCCTGTGCTTACTGCTGTTTCTTCCATATGCCGGTAATGGGCTGAAAACGCCTGTTTTGGGACTCTGCAGAGAAAGTGTTTGCAGACTGCTGAATCCACACACGGGTTTAACTCTGGAAGTTGAGTGCACACATTGACAACCGTTCTGTTAGATAGCTGCGTTTTGGATTTAGAAGCAGATATTTCCCTGTGCTTACTGCTGTTTCTTCCATATGCCGGTAATGGGCTGAAAACGCCTGTTTTGGGACTCTGCAGAGAAAGTGTTTGCAGACTGCTGAATCCACACACGGGTTTAACTCTGGAAGTTGAGTGCACACATTGACAACCGTTCTGTTAGATAGCTGCGTTTTGGATTTAGAAGCAGATATTTCCCTGTGCTTACTGCCGTTTCTTCCATATGCCGGTAAAGGGCTGAAAACGCCTGTTTTGGGACTCTGCAGAGAAAGGGTTTGCAGACTGCTGAATCCACGCACGGGTTTAACTCTGGAAGTTGAGTGCACACATTGACAACCGTTCTGTTAGATAGCTGCGTTTTGGATTTAGAAGCAGATATTTCCCTGTGCTTACTGCCGTTTCTTCCATATGCCGGTAATGGGCTGAAAACGCCTGTTTTGGGACTCTGCAGAGAAAGTGTTTGCAGACTGCTGAATCCACGCACGGGTTTAACTCTGGAAGTTGAGTGCACACATTGACAACCGTTCTGTTAGATAGCTGCGTTTTGGATTTAGAAGCAGATATTTCCCTGTGCTTACTGACGTTTCTTCAATATGCCGGTAATGGGCTGAAAACGCCTGTTTTGGGACTCTGCAGAGAAAGTGTTTGCAGACTGCTGAATCCACACACGGGTTTAACTCTGGAAGTTGAATGCACACATTGACAACCGTTCTGTTAGATAGCTGCGTTTTGGATTTAGAAGCAGATATTTCCCTGTGCTTACTGCTGTTTCTTCCATATGCCGGTAATGGGCTGAAAACGCCTGTTTTGGGACTCTGCAGAGAAAGTGTTTGCAGACTGCTGAATCCACACACGGGTTTAACTCTGGAAGTTGAGTGCACACATTGACAACCGTTCTGTTAGTTTGCTGCGCTTTCGATTTAGAAGCAGATATTTCCCTGTGCTTACTGCTGTTTCTTCCATAGGCCGGTAATGGGCTGAAAACGCCTGTTTTGGGACTCTGCAGAGAAAGTGTTTGCAGACTGCTGAATCCACACACGGGTTTAACTCTGGAAGTTGAGTGCACACATTGACAACCGTTCTGTTAGATAGCTGCGTTTTGGATTTAGAAGCAGATATTTCCCTGTGCTTACTGCTGTTTCTTCCATATGCCGGTAATGGGCTGAAAACGCCTGTTTTGGGACTCTGCAGAGAAAGTGTTTGCAGACTGCTGAATCCACACACGGGTTTAACTCTGGAAGTTGAGTGCACACATTGACAACCGTTCTGTTAGATAGCTGCGTTTTGGATTTAGAAGCAGATATTTCCCTGGTCTTACTGCTGTTTCTTCCATATGCCGGTAAAGGGCTGAAAACGCCTGTTTTGGGACTCTGCAGAGAAAGTGTTTGCAGACTGCTGAATCCACACACGGGTTTAACTCTGGAAGTTGAGTGCACACATTGACAACCGTTCTGTTAGATAGCGGCTTTTTGGATTTAGAAGCAGATATTTCCCTGTGCTTACTGCTGTTTCTTCCATATGCCGGTAATGGGCTGAAAACGCCTGTTTTGGGACTCTGCAGAGAAAGTGTTTGCAGACTGCTGAATCCACACACGGGTTTAACTCTGGAAGTTGAGTGCACACATTGACAACCGTTCTGTTAGATAGCTGCGTTTTGGATTTAGAAGCAGATAATTCCCTGTGTTTACTGCTGTTTCTTCCATATGCCGGTAATGGGCTGAAAACGCCTGTTTTGGGACTCTGCAGAGAAAGTGTTTGCAGACTGCTGAATCCACACACGGGTTTATCTCTGGAAGTTCAGTGCACACATTGACAACCGTTCTGTTAGATAGCTGCATTTTGGATTTAGAAGCAGATATTTCCCTGTGCTTACTGCTGTTTCTTCCATATGCCGGTAATGGGCAGAAAACGCCTGTTTTGGGACTCTGCAGAGAAAGTGTTTGCAGACTGATGAATCCACGCACGGGTTTAACTCTGGAAGTTGAGTGCACACATTGACAACCGTTCTGTTAGATAGCTGCGTTTTGGATTTAGAAGCAGATATTTCCCTGTGCTTACTGCTGTTTCTTCCATATGCCGGTAAAGGGCTGAAAACGCCTGTTTTGGGACTCTGCAGAGAAAGTGTTTGCAGACTGCTGAATCCACACACGGGTTTAACTCTGGAAGTTGAGTGCACACATTGACAACCGTTCTGTTAGATAGCTGCGTTTTGGATTTAGAAGCAGATATTTCACTGTGCTTACTGCTGTTTCTTCCATATGCCGGTAAAGGGCTGAAAACGCCTGTTTTGGGACTCTGCAGAGAAAGGGTTTGCAGACTGCTGAATCCACACACTGGTTTAACTCTGGAAGTTGAGTGCACACATTGACAACCGTTCTGTTAGATAGCTGCGTTTTGGATTTAGAAGCAGATATTTCCCTGTGCTTACTGCTGTTTCTTCCCTATGCCGGTAATGGGCTGAAAACGCCTGTTTGGGGACTCTGCAGAGAAAGTGTTTGCAGACTGCTGAATCCACACACGGGTTTAACTCTGGAAGTTGAGTGCACACATTGACAACCGTTCTGTTAGATAGCTGCGTTTTGGATTTAGAAGCAGATATTTCCCTGTGCTTACTGCTGTTTCTTCCCTATGCCGGTAATGGCCTGAAAACGCCTGTTTTGGGACTCTGCAGACAAAGTGTTTGCAGACTGCTGAATCCACACACGGGTTTAACTCTGGAAGTTGAGTGCACACATTGACAACCGTTCTGTTAGATAGCTGCGTTTTGGATTTAGAAGCAGATATTTCCCTGTGCTTACTGCCGTTTCTTCCATATGCCGGTAATGGGCTGAAAACGCCTGTTTTGGGACTCTGCAGAGAAAGTGTTTGCAGACTGCTGAATCCACACACGGGTTTATCTCTGGAAGTTGAGTGCACACATTGACAACCGTTCTGTTAGATAGCTGCATTTTGGATTTAGAAGCAGATATTTCCCTGTGCTTACTGCTGTTTCTTCCATATGCCGGTAATGGGCAGAAAACGCCTGTTTTGGGACTCTGCAGAGAAAGTGTTTGCAGACTGCTGAATCCACACACGCGTTTAACTCTGGAAGTTGAGTGCACACATTGACAACCGTTCTGTTAGATAGCTGCGTTTTGGATTTAGAAGCAGATATTTCCCTGTGCTTACTGCTGTTTCTTCCATATGCCGGTAAAGGGCTGAAAACGCCTGTTTTGGGACTCTGCAGAGAAAGTGTTTGCAGACTGCTGAATCCACACACGGGTTTAACTCTGGAAGTTGAGTGCACACATTGACAACCGTTCTGTTAGATAGCTGCGTTTTGGATTTAGAAGGAGATATTTCACTGTGCTTACTGCTGTTTCTTCCATATGCCGGTAAAGGGCTGAAAACGCCTGTTTTGGGACTCTGCAGAGAAAGGGTTTGCAGACTGCTGAATCCACACACTGGTTTAACTCTGGAAGTTGAGTGCACACATTGACAACCGTTCTGTTAGATAGCTGCGTTTTGGATTTAGAAGCAGGTATTTCCCTGTGCTGACTGCTGTTTCTTCCCTATGCCGGTAATGGGCTGAAAACGCCTGTTTGGGGACTCTGCAGAGAAAGTGTTTGCAGGCTGCTGAATCCACACACGGGTTTAACTCTGGAAGTTGAGTGCACACATTGACAACCGTTCTGTTAGATAGCTGCGTTTTGGATTTAGAAGCAGATATTTCCCTGTGCTTACTGCTGTTTCTTCCCTATGCCGGTAATGGCCTGAAAACGCCTGTTTTGGGACTCTGCAGACAAAGTGTTTGCAGACTGCTGAATCCACACACGGGTTTAACTCTGGAAGTTGAGTGCACACATTGACAACCGTTCTGTTAGATAGCTGCGTTTTGGATTTAGAAGCAGATATTTCCCTGTGCTTACTGCTGTTTCTTCCATATGCCGGTAATGGGCAGAAAACGCCTGTTTGGGACTCTGCAGAGAAAGTGTTTGCAGACTGCTGAATCCACACACGGGTTTAACTCTGGAAGTTGAGTGCACACATTGACAACCGTTCTGTTAGACAGCTGCGTTTTGGATTTAGAAGCAGATATTTCCCTGTGCTTACTGCTGTTTCTTCCATATGCCGGTAATGGGCTGAAAACGCCTGTTTTGGGACTCTGCAGAGAAAGTGTTTGCAGACTGCTGAATCCACACACGGGTTTAACTCTGGAAGTTGAGTGCACACATTGACAACCGTTCTGTTAGATAGCTGCGTTTTGGATTTAGAAGCAGATATTTCCCTGTGCTTACTGCCGTTTCTTCCATATGCCGGTAATGGGCTGAAAACGCCTGTTTTGGGACTCTGCAGACAAAGTGTTTGCAGACTGCTGAATCCACACACGGGTTTAACTCTGGAAGTTGAGTGCACACATTGACAACCGTTCTGTTAGATAGCTGCGTTTTGGATTTAGAAGCAGATATTTCCCTGTGCTTACTGCCGTTTCTTCCATATGCCGGTAATGGGCTGAAAACGCCTGTTTTGGGACTCTGCAGAGAAAGTGTTTGCAGACTGCTGAATCCACACACGGGTTTAACTCTGGAAGTTGAGTGCACACATTGACAACCGTTCTGTTAGATAGCTGCGTTTTGGATTTAGAAGCAGATATTTCCCTGTGCTTACTGCTGTTTCTTCCATATGTCGGTAAAGGGCTGAAAACGCCTGTTTTCGGACTCTGCAGAGAAAGGGTTTGCAGACTGCTGAATCCACACACTGGTTTAACTCTGGAAGTTGAGTGCACACATTGACAACCGTTCTGTTAGATAGCTGCGTTTTGGATTCAGAAGCAGATATTTCCCTGTGCTTACTGCCGTTTCTTCCATATGCCGGTAATGGGCTGAAAACGCCTGTTTTGGGACTCTGCAGAGAAAGTGTTTGCAGACTGCTGAATCCACACACGGGTTTAACTCTGGAAGTTGAGTGCACACATTGACAACCGTTCTGTTAGATAGCTGCGTTTTGGATTTAGAAGCAGATATTTCACTGTGCTTACTGCTGTTTCTTCCATATGCCGGTAATGGGCTGAAAACGCCTGTTTGGGGACTCTGCAGAGAAAGTGTTTGCAGACTGCTGAATCCACACACGGGTTTAACTCTGGAAGTTGAGTGCACACATTGACAACCGTTCTGTTAGATAGCTGCGTTTTGGATTTAGAAGCAGAAATTTCCCTGTGCTTACTGCTGTTTCTTCCATATGCCGGTAATGGGCTGAAAACGCCTGTTTTGGGACTCTGCAGACAAAGTTTTTGCAGACTGCTGAATCCACACACGGGTTTAATTCTGGAAGTTGAGTGCACACATTGACAACCGTTCTGTTAGATAGCTGCGTTTTGGATTTAGAAGCAGATATTTCCCTGTGCTTACTGCTGTTTCTTCCATATGCCGGTAATGGGCTGAAAACGCCTGTTTTGGGACTCTGCAGAGAAAGTGTTTGCAGACTGCTGAATCCACACACGGGTTTAACTCTGGAAGTTGAGTGCACACATTGACAACCGTTCTGTTAGATAGCTGCCTTTTGGATTTAGAAGCAGATATTTCCCTGTGCTTACTGCCGTTTCTTCCATATGCCGGTAATGGGCTGAAAACGCCTGTTTTGGGACTCTGCAGAGAAGATGTTTGCAGACTGCTGAATCCACACACGGGTTAAACTCTGGAAGTTGAGTGCACACATTGACAACCGTTCTGTTAGATAGCTGCGTTTTGGATTTAGAAGCAGATATTTCCCTGTGCTTACTGCAGTTTCTTCCATATGCCGGTAATGGGCTGAAAACGCCTGTTTTGGGACTCTGCAGAGAAAGTGTTTGCAGACTGCTGAATCCACACACGGGTTTAACTCTGGAAGTTGAGTGCACACATTGACAACCGTTCTGTTAGTTTGCTGCGCTTTGGATTTAGAAGCAGATATTTCCCTGGGCTTACTGCTGTTTCTTCCATAGGCCGGTAATGGGCTGAAAACGCCTGTTTTGGGACTCTGCAGAGAAAGTGTTTGCAGACTGCTGAATCCACACACGGGTTTAACTCTGGAAGTTGAGTGCACACATTGACAACCGTTCTGTTAGATAGCTGCGTTTTGGATTTAGAAGCAGATATTTCCCTGTGCTTACTGCTGTTTCTTCCATATGCCGGTAATGGGCTGAAAATGCCTGTTTTGGGACTCTGCAGAGAAAGTGTTTGCAGACTGCTGAATCCACACACGGGTTTAACTCTGGAAGTTGAGTGCACACATTGACAACCGTTCTGTTAGATAGCTGCGTTTTGGATTTAGAAGCAGATATTTCCCTGGTCTTACTGCTGTTTCTTCCATATGCCCGTAAAGGGCTGAAAACGCCTGTTTTGGGACTCTGCAGAGAAAGTGTTTGCAGACTGCTGAATCCACACACGGGTTTAACTCTGGAAGTTGAGTGCACACATTGACAACCGTTCTGTTAGATAGCGGCTTTTTGGATTTAGAAGCAGATATTTCCCTGTGCTTACTGCTGTTTCTTCCATATGCCGGTAATGGGCTGAAAACGCCTGTTTTGGGACTCTGCAGAGAAAGGGTTTGCAGACTGCTGAATCCACACACGGGTTTAACTCTGGAAGTTGAGCGCACACATTGACAACCGTTTTGTTAGATAGCTGCGTTTTGGATTTAGAAGCAGATATTTCCCTGTGCTTACTCCCGTTTCTTCCATATGCCGGTAAAGGGCTGAAAACGCCTGTTTTGGGACTCTGCAGAGAAAGTGTTTGCAGACTGCTGAATCCACACACGGGTTTAACTCTGGAAGTTGAGTGCACACATTGACAACCGTTCTGTTAGATAGCTGCGTTTTGGATTTAGAAGCAGATATTTCCCTGTGCTTACTGCCGTTTCTTCCGTATGCCGGTAATGGGCTGAAAACGCCTGTTTTGGGACTCTGCAGAGAAAGTGTTTGCAGACTGCTGAATCCACACACGGGTTTAACTCTGGAAGTTGAGTGCACACATTGACAACCGTTCTGTTAGATAGCTGCGTTTTGGATTTAGAAGCAGATATTTCCCTGTGCTTACTGCTGTTTCTTCCATATGCCGGTAATGGGCTGAAAACGCCTGTTTTGGGACTCTGCAGAGAAAGTGTTTGCAGACTGCTGAATCCACACACGGGTTTAACTCTGGAAGTTGAGTGCACACATTGACAACCGTTCTGTTAGATAGCTGCGTTTTGGATTTAGAAGCAGATATTTCCCTGGGCTTACTGCTGTTTCTTCCATATGCCGGTAATGGGCTGAAAACGCCTGTTTTGGGACTCTGCAGAGAAAGTGTTTGCAGACTGCTGAATCCACACACGGGTTTAACTCTGGAAGTTGAGTGCACACATTGACAACCGTTCTGTTAGATAGCTGCGTTTTGGATTTAGAAGCAGATATTTCCCTGTGCTTACTGCCGTTTCTTCCATATGCCGGTAATGGGCTGAAAACGCCTGTTTTGGGACTCTGCAGAGAAAGTGTTTGCAGACTGCTGAATCCACGCACGGGTTTAACTCTGGAAGTTGAGTGCACACATTGACAACCGTTCTGTTAGATAGCTGCCTTTTGGATTTAGAAGCAGATATTTCCCTGTGCTTACTGCCGTTTCTTCCATATGCCGGTAATGGGCTGAAAACGCCTGTTTTGGGACTCTGCAGAGAAAGTGTTTGCAGACTGCTGAATCCACACACGGGTTTAACTCTGGAAGTTGAGTGCACACATTGACAACAGTTCTGTTAGATAGCTGCGTTTTGGATTTAGAAGCAGATATTTCCCTGTGCTTACTGCTGTTTCTTCCATATGCCGGTAATGGGCTGAAAACGCCTGTTTTGGGACTCTGCAGAGAAAGTGTTTGCAGACTGCTGAATCCACACACGGGTTTATCTCTGGAAGTTGAGTGCACACATTGACAACCGTTCTGTTAGATAGCTGCGTTTTGGATTTAGAAGCAGATATTTCCCTGTGCTTACTGCTGTTTCTTCCATATGCCGGTAATGGGCTGAAAACGCCTGTTTTGGGACTCTGCAGAGAAAGTGTTTGCAGACTGCTGAATCCACACACGGGTTTAACTCTGGAAGTTGAGTGCACACATTGACAACCGTTCTGTTAGATAGCTGCGTTTTGGATTTAGAAGCAGATATTTCCCTGGGCTTACTGCCGTTTCTTCCATATGCCGGTAATGGGCTGAAAACGCCTGTTTTGGGACTCTGCAGAGAAAGTGTTTGCAGACTGCTGAATCCACACACGGGTTTAACTCTGGAAGTTGAGTGCACACATTGACAACCTTTCTGTTAGATAGCTGCGTTTTGGATTTAGAAGCAGATATTTCCCTGTGCTTACTGCTGTTTCTTCCATATGCCGGTAATGGGCTGAAAACGCCTGTTTTGGGACTCTGCAGAGAAAGTGTTTGCAGACTGCTGAATCCACACACGGGTTTAACTCTGGAAGTTGAGTGCACACATTGACAACCGTTCTGTTAGATAGCTGCGTTTTGGATTTAGAAGCAGATATTTCCCTGTGCTTACTGCTGTTTCTTCCATATGCCGGTAATGGGCTGAAAACGCCTGTTTTGGGACTCTGCAGAGAAAGTGTTTGCAGACTGCTGAATCCACACACGGGTTTAACTCTGGAAGTTGAGTGCACACATTGACAACCGTTCTGTTAGATAGCTGCGTTTTGGATTTAGAAGCAGATATTTCCCTGTGCTTACTGCCGTTTCTTCCATATGCCGGTAATGGGCTGAAAACGCCTGTTTTGGGACTCTGCAGAGAAAGTGTTTGCAGACTGCTGAATCCACGAACGGGTTTAACTCTGGAAGTTGAGTGCACACATTGACAACCGTTCTGTTAGATAGCTGCATTTTGGATTTAGAAGCAGATATTTCCCTGTGCTTACTGCTGTTTCTTCCATATGCCGGTAATGGGCAGAAAACGCCTGTTTTGGGACTCTGCAGAGAAAGTGTTTGCAGACTGCTGAATCCACACACGCGTTTAACTCTGGAAGTTGAGTGCACACATTGACAACCGTTCTGTTAGATAGCTGCGTTTTGGATTTAGAAGCAGATATTTCCCTGTGCTTACTGCTGTTTCTTCCATATGCCGGTAAAGGGCTGAAAACGCCTGTTTTGGGACTCTGCAGAGAAAGTGTTTGCAGACTGCTGAATCCACACACGGGTTTAACTCTGGAAGTTGAGTGCACACATTGACAACCGTTCTGTTAGATAGCTGCGTTTTGGATTTAGAAGCAGATATTTCCCTGTGCTTACTGCCGTTTCTTCCATATGCCGGTAATGGGCAGAAAACGCCTGTTTTGGGACTCTGCAGAGAAAGTGTTTGCAGACTGCTGAATCCACGAACGGGTTTAACTCTGGAAGTTGAGTGCACACATTGACAACCGTTCTGTTAGATAGCTGCATTTTGGATTTAGAAGCAGATATTTCCCTGTGCTTACTGCTGTTTCTTCCATATGCCGGTAATGGGCAGAAAACGCCTGTTTTGGGACTCTGCAGAGAAAGTGTTTGCAGACTGCTGAATCCACACACGCGTTTAACTCTGGAAGTTGAGTGCACACATTGACAACCGTTCTGTTAGATAGCTGCGTTTTGGATTTAGAAGCAGATATTTCCCTGTGCTTACTGCTGTTTCTTCCATATGCCGGTAAAGGGCTGAAAACGCCTGTTTTGGGACTCTGCAGAGAAAGTGTTTGCAGACTGCTGAATCCACACACGGGTTTAACTCTGGAAGTTGAGTGCACACATTGACAACCGTTCTGTTAGATAGCTGCGTTTTGGATTTAGAAGCAGATATTTCACTGTGCTTACTGCTGTTTCTTCCATATGCCGGTAAAGGGCTGAAAACGCCTGTTTTGGGACTCTGCAGAGAAAGGGTTTGCAGACTGCTGAATCCACACACTGGTTTAACTCTGGAAGTTGAGTGCACACATTGACAACCGTTCTGTTAGATAGCTGCGTTTTGGATTTAGAAGCAGGTATTTCCCTGTGCTTACTGCTGTTTCTTCCCTATGCCGGTAATGGGCTGAAAACGCCTGTTTGGGGACTCTGCAGAGAAAGTGTTTGCAGGCTGCTGAATCCACACACGGGTTTAACTCTGGAAGTTGAGTGCACACATTGACAACCGTTCTGTTAGATAGCTGCGTTTTGGATTTAGAAGCAGATATTTCCCTGTGCTTACTGCTGTTTCTTCCCTATGCCGGTAATGGCCTGAAAACGCCTGTTTTGGGACTCTGCAGACAAAGTGTTTGCAGACTGCTGAATCCACACACGGGTTTAACTCTGGAAGTTGAGTGCACACATTGACAACCGTTCTGTTAGATAGCTGCGTTTTGGATTTAGAAGCAGATATTTCACTGTGCTTACTGCTGTTTCTTCCATATGCCGGTAAAGGGCTGAAAACGCCTGTTTTGGGACTCTGCAGAGAAAGGGTTTGCAGACTGCTGAATCCACACACTGGTTTAACTCTGGAAGTTGAGTGCACACATTGACAACCGTTCTGTTAGATAGCTGCGTTTTGGATTTAGAAGCAGATATTTCCCTGGGCTTACTGCCGTTTCTTCCATATGCCGGTAATGGGCTGAAAACGCCTGTTTTGGGACTCTGCAGAGAAAGTGTTTGCAGACTGCTGAATCCACACACGGGTTTAACTCTGGAAGTTGAGTGCACACATTGACAACCTTTCTGTTAGATAGCTGCGTTTTGGATTTAGAAGCAGATATTTCCCTGTGCTTACTGCTGTTTCTTCCATATGCCGGTAATGGGCTGAAAACGCCTGTTTTGGGACTCTGCAGAGAAAGTGTTTGCAGACTGCTGAATCCACACACGGGTTTAACTCTGGAAGTTGAGTGCACACATTGACAACCGTTCTGTTAGATAGCTGCGTTTTGGATTTAGAAGCAGATATTTCCCTGTGCTTACTGCTGTTTCTTCCATATGCCGGTAATGGGCTGAAAACGCCTGTTTTGGGACTCTGCAGAGAAAGTGTTTGCAGACTGCTGAATCCACACACGGGTTTAACTCTGGAAGTTGAGTGCACACATTGACAACCGTTCTGTTAGATAGCTGCGTTTTGGATTTAGAAGCAGATATTTCCCTGTGCTTACTGCCGTTTCTTCCATATGCCGGTAATGGGCTGAAAACGCCTGTTTTGGGACTCTGCAGAGAAAGTGTTTGCAGACTGCTGAATCCACGAACGGGTTTAACTCTGGAAGTTGAGTGCACACATTGACAACCGTTCTGTTAGATAGCTGCATTTTGGATTTAGAAGCAGATATTTCCCTGTGCTTACTGCTGTTTCTTCCATATGCCGGTAATGGGCAGAAAACGCCTGTTTTGGGACTCTGCAGAGAAAGTGTTTGCAGACTGCTGAATCCACACACGCGTTTAACTCTGGAAGTTGAGTGCACACATTGACAACCGTTCTGTTAGATAGCTGCGTTTTGGATTTAGAAGCAGATATTTCCCTGTGCTTACTGCTGTTTCTTCCATATGCCGGTAAAGGGCTGAAAACGCCTGTTTTGGGACTCTGCAGAGAAAGTGTTTGCAGACTGCTGAATCCACACACGGGTTTAACTCTGGAAGTTGAGTGCACACATTGACAACCGTTCTGTTAGATAGCTGCGTTTTGGATTTAGAAGCAGATATTTCCCTGTGCTTACTGCCGTTTCTTCCATATGCCGGTAATGGGCTGAAAACGCCTGTTTTGGGACTCTGCAGAGAAAGTGTTTGCAGACTGCTGAATCCACGAACGGGTTTAACTCTGGAAGTTGAGTGCACACATTGACAACCGTTCTGTTATATAGCTGCATTTTGGATTTAGAAGCAGATATTTCCCTGTGCTTACTGCTGTTTCTTCCATATGCCGGTAATGGGCAGAAAACGCCTGTTTTGGGACTCTGCAGAGAAAGTGTTTGCAGACTGCTGAATCCACACACGCGTTTAACTCTGGAAGTTGAGTGCACACATTGACAACCGTTCTGTTAGATAGCTGCGTTTTGGATTTAGAAGCAGATATTTCCCTGTGCTTACTGCTGTTTCTTCCATATGCCGGTAAAGGGCTGAAAACGCCTGTTTTGGGACTCTGCAGAGAAAGTGTTTGCAGACTGCTGAATCCACACACGGGTTTAACTCTGGAAGTTGAGTGCACACATTGACAACCGTTCTGTTAGATAGCTGCGTTTTGGATTTAGAAGCAGATATTTCACTGTGCTTACTGCTGTTTCTTCCATATGCCGGTAAAGGGCTGAAAACGCCTGTTTTGGGACTCTGTAGAGAAAGGGTTTGCAGACTGCTGAATCCACACACTGGTTTAACTCTGGAAGTTGAGTGCACACATTGACAACCGTTCTGTTAGATAGCTGCGTTTTGGATTTAGAAGCAGGTATTTCCCTGTGCTTACTGCTGTTTCTTCCCTATGCCGGTAATGGGCTGAAAACGCCTGTTTGGGGACTCTGCAGAGAAAGAGTTTGCAGGCTGCTGAATCCACACACGGGTTTAACTCTGGAAGTTGAGTGCACACATTGACAACCGTTCTGTTAGATAGCTGCGTTTTGGATTTAGAAGCATATATTTCCCTGTGCTTACTGCTGTTTCTTCCCTATGCCGGTAATGGCCTGAAAACGCCTGTTTTGGGACTCTGCAGACAAAGTGTTTGCAGACTGCTGAATCCACACACGGGTTTAACTCTGGAAGTTGAGTGCACACATTGACAACCGTTCTGTTAGATAGCTGCGTTTTGGATTTAGAAGCAGATATTTCCCTGTGCTTACTGCTGTTTCTTCCATATGCCGGTAATGGGCAGAAAACGCCTGTTTGGGACTCTGCAGAGAAAGTGTTTGCAGACTGCTGAATCCACACACGGGTTTAACTCTGGAAGTTGAGTGCACACATTGACAACCGTTCTGTTAGACAGCTGCGTTTTGGATTTAGAAGCAGATATTTCCCTGTGCTTACTGCCGTTTCTTCCATATGCCGGTAATGGGCTGAAAACGCCTGTTTTGGGACTCTGCAGAGAAAGTGTTTGCAGACTGCTGAATCCACACACGGGTTTATCTCTGGAAGTTGAGTGCACACATTGACAACCGTTCTGTTAGATAGCTGCGTTTTGGATTTAGAAGCAGATATTTCCCTGTGCTTACTGCTGTTTCTTCCATATGTCGGTAAAGGGCTGAAAACGCCTGTTTTGGGACTCTGCAGAGAAAGGGTTTGCAGACTTCTGAATCCACACACTGGTTTAACTCTGGAAGTTGAGTGCACACATTGACAACCGTTCTGTTAGATAGCTGCGTTTTGGATTTAGAAGCAGATATTTCCCTGTGCTTACTGCCGTTTCTTCCATATGCCGGTAATGGGCTGAAAACGCCTGTTTTGGGACTCTGCAGAGAAAGTGTTTGCAGACTGCTGAATCCACACACTGGTTTAACTCTGGAAGTTGAGTGCACACATTGACAACCGTTCTGTTAGATAGCTGCGTTTTGGATTTAGAAGCAGATATTTCACTGTGCTTACTGCTGTTTCTTCCATATGCCGGTAATGGGCTGAAAACGCCTGTTTGGGGACTCTGCAGAGAAAGTGTTTGCAGACTGCTGAATCCACACACGGGTTTAACTCTGGAAGTTGAGTGCACACATTGACAACCGTTCTGTTAGATAGCTGCGTTTTGGATTTAGAAGCAGAAATTTCCCTGTGCTTACTGCTGTTTCTTCCATATGCCGGTAATGGGCTGAAAACGCCTGTTTTGGGACTCTGCAGACAAAGTGTTTGCAGACTGCTGAATCCACACACGGGTTTAACTCTGGAAGTTGAGTGCACACATTGACAACCGTTCTGTTAGATAGCTGCGTTTTGGATTTAGAAGCAGATATTTCCCTGTGCTTACTGCCGTTTCTTCCATATGCCGGTAATGGGCTGAAAACGCCTGTTTTGGGACTCTGCAGAGAAAGTGTTTGCAGACTGCTGAATCCACACACGGGTTTAACTCTGGAAGTTGAGTGCACACATTGACAACCGTTCTGTTAGATAGCTGCGTTTTGGATTTAGAAGCAGATATTTCCCTGTGCTTACTGCTGTTTCTTCCATATGTCGGTAAAGGGCTGAAAACGCCTGTTTTGGGACTCTGCAGAGAAAGGGTTTGCAGACTGCTGAATCCACACACTGGTTTAACTCTGGAAGTTGAGTGCACACATTGACAACCGTTCTGTTAGATAGCTGCGTTTTGGATTCAGAAGCAGATATTTCCCTGTGCTTACTGCCGTTTCTTCCATATGCCGGTAATGGGCTGAAAACGCCTGTTTTGGGACTCTGCAGAGAAAGTGTTTGCAGACTGCTGAATCCACACACGGGTTTAACTCTGGAAGTTGAGTGCACACATTGACAACCGTTCTGTTAGATAGCTGCGTTTTGGATTTAGAAGCAGATATTTCACTGTGCTTACTGCTGTTTCTTCCATATGCCGGTAATGGGCTGAAAACGCCTGTTTGGGGACTCTGCAGAGAAAGTGTTTGCAGACTGCTGAATCCACACACGGGTTTAACTCTGGAAGTTGAGTGCACACATTGACAACCGTTCTGTTAGATAGCTGCGTTTTGGATTTAGAAGCAGATATTTCCCTGTGCTTACTGCTGTTTCTTCCATATGCCGGTAATGGGCTGAAAACGCCTGTTTTGGGACTCTGCAGAGAAAGTGTTTGCAGACTGCTGAATCCACACACGGGTTTAACTCTGGAAGGTGAGTGCACACATTGACAACCGTTCTGTTAGATAGCTGCCTTTTGGATTTAGAAGCAGATATTTCCCTGGGCTTACTGCCATTTCTTCCATATGCCGGTAATGGGCTGAAAACGCCTGTTTTGGGACTCTGCAGAGAAGATGTTTGCAGACTGCTGAATCCACACAGGGGTTAAACTCTGGAAGTTGAGTGCACACATTGACAACCGTTCTGTTAGATAGCTGCGTTTTGGATTTAGAAGCAGATATTTCCCTGTGCTTACTGCAGTTTCTTCCATATGCCGGTAATGGGCTGAAAACGCCTGTTTTGGGACTCTGCAGAGAAAGTGTTTGCAGACTGCTGAATCCACACACGGGTTTAACTCTGGAAGTTGAGTGCACACATTGACAACCGTTCTGTTAGTTTGCTGCGCTTTGGATTTAGAAGCAGATATTTCCCTGTGCTTACTGCTGTTTCTTCCATAGGCCGGTAATGGGCTGAAAACGCCTGTTTTGGGACTCTGCAGAGAAAGTGTTTGCAGACTGCTGAATCCACACACGGGTTTAACTCTGGAAGTTGAGTGCACACATTGACAACCGTTCTGTTAGATAGCTGCGTTTTGGATTTAGAAGCAGATATTTCCCTGTGCTTACTGCTGTTTCTTCCATATGCCGGTAATGGGCTGAAAACGCCTGTTTTGGGACTCTGCAGAGAAAGTGTTTGCAGACTGCTGAATCCACACACGGGTTTAACTCTGGAAGTTGAGTGCACACATTGACAACCGTTCTGTTAAATAGCTGCGTTTTGGATTTAGAAGCAGATATTTCCCTGGTCTTACTGCTGTTTCTTCCATATGCCCGTAAAGGGCTGAAAACGCCTGTTTTGGGACTCTGCAGAGAAAGTGTTTGCAGACTGCTGAATCCACACACGGGTTTAACTCTGGAAGTTGAGTGCACACATTGACAACCGTTCTGTTAGATAGCGGCTTTTTGGATTTAGAAGCAGATATTTCCCTGTGCTTACTGCTGTTTCTTCCATATGCCGGTAATGGGCTGAAAACGCCTGTTTTGGGACTCTGCAGAGAAAGGGTTTGCAGACTGCTGAATCCACACACTGGTTTAACTCTGGAAGTTGAGCGCACACATTGACAACCGTTTTGTTAGATAGCTGCGTTTTGGATTTAGAAGCAGATATTTCCCTGTGCTTACTCCCGTTTCTTCCATATGCCGGTAATGGGCTGAAAACGCCTGTTTTGGGACTCTGCAGAGAAAGTGTTTGCAGACTGCTGAATCCACACACGGGTTTAACTCTGGAAGTTGAGTGCACACATTGACAACCGTTCTGTTAGATAGCTGCGTTTTGGATTTAGAAGCAGATATTTCCCTGTGCTTACTGCCGTTTCTTCCGTATGCCGGTAATGGGCTGAAAACGCCTGTTTTGGGACTCTGCAGAGAAAGTGTCTGCAGACTGCTGAATCCACACACGGGTTTAACTCTGGAAGTTGAGTGCACACATTGACAACCGTTCTCTTAGATAGCTGCGTTTTGGATTTAGAAGCAGATATTTCCCTGTGCTTACTGCTGTTTCTTCCATATGCCGGTAATGGGCTGAAAACGCCTGTTTTGGGACTCTGCAGAGAAAGTGTTTGCAGACTGCTGAATCCACACACGGGTTTAACTCTGGAAGTTGAGTGAACACATTGACAACCGTTCTGTTAGATAGCTGCGTTTTGGATTTAGAAGCAGATATTTCCCTGGGTTTACTGCTGTTTCTTCCATATGCCGGTAATGGGCTGAAAACGCCTGTTTTGGGACTCTGCAGAGAAAGTGTTTGCAGACTGCTGAATCCACACACGGGTTTAACTCTGGAAGTTGAGTGCACACATTGACAACCGTTCTGTTAGATAGCTGCGTTTTGGATTTAGAAGCAGATATTTCCCTGTGCTTACTGCCGTTTCTTCCATATGCCGGTAAAGGTCTGAAAACGCCTGTTTTGGGACTCTGCAGAGAAAGTGTTTGCAGACTGCTGAATCCACACACTGGTTTAACTCTGGAAGTTGAGTGCACACATTGACAACCGTTCTGTTAGATAGCTGCGTTTTGGATTTAGAAGCAGATATTTCCCTGTGCTTACTGCCGTTTCTTCCATATGCCGGTAATGGGCTGAAAACGCCTGTTTTGGGACTCTGCAGAGAAAGTGTTTGCAGACTGCTGAATCCACGCACGGGTTTAACTCTGGAAGTTGAGTGAACACATTGACAACCGTTCTGTTAGATAGCTGCCTTTTGGATTTAGAAGCAGATATTTCCCTGTGCTTACTGCCGTTTCTTCCATATGCCGGTAATGGGCTGAAAACGCCTGTTTTGGGACTCTGCAGAGAAAGTGTTTGCAGACTGCTGAATCCACACACGGGTTTAACTCTGGAAGTTGAGTGCACACATTGACAACAGTTCTGTTAGATAGCTGCGTTTTGGATTTAGAAGCAGATATTTCCCTGTGCTTACTGCTGTTTCTTCCATATGCCGGTAATGGGCTGAAAACGCCTGTTTTGGGACTCTGCAGAGAAAGTGTTTGCAGACTGCTGAATCCACACACGGGTTTATCTCTGGAAGTTGAGTGCACACATTGACAACCGTTCTGTTAGATAGCTGCGTTTTGGATTTAGAAGCAGATATTTCCCTGTGCTTACTGCTGTTTCTTCCATATGCCGGTAATGGGCTGAAAACGCCTGTTTTGGGACTCTGCAGAGAAAGTGTTTGCAGACTGCTGAATCCACACACGGGTTTAACTCTGGAAGTTGAGTGCACACATTGACAACCGTTCTGTTAGATAGCTGCGTTTTGGATTTAGAAGCAGATATTTCCCTGGGCTTACTGCCGTTTCTTCCATATGCCGGTAATGGGCTGAAAACGCCTGTTTTGGGACTCTGCAGAGAAAGTGTTTGCAGACTGCTGAATCCACACACGGGTTTAACTCTGGAAGTTGAGTGCACACATTGACAACCGTTCTGTTAGATAGCTGCGTTTTGGATTTAGAAGCAGATATTTCCCTGTGCTTACTGCTGTTTCTTCCATATGCCGGTAATGGGCTGAAAACGCCTGTTTTGGGACTCTGCAGAGAAAGTGTTTGCAGACTGCTGAATCCACACACGGGTTTAACTCTGGAAGTTGAGTGCACACATTGACAACCGTTCTGTTAGATAGCTGCGTTTTGGATTTAGAAGCAGATATTTCCCTGTGCTTACTGCCGTTTCTTCCATATGCAGGTAATGGGCTGAAAACGCCTGTTTTGGGACTCTGCAGAGATAGTGTTTGCAGACTGCTGAATCCACACACGGGTTTAACTCTGGAAGTTGAGTGCACACATTGACAACCGTTCTGTTAGATAGCTGCGTTTTGGATTTAGAAGCAGATATTTCCCTGGGCTTTCTCCCGTTTCTTCCATATGCCGGTAATGGGCTGAAAACGCCTGTTTTGGGACTCTGCAGAGAAAGTGTTTGCAGACTGCTGAATCCACACACGGGTTTAACTCTGGAAGTTGAGTGCACACATTGACAACCGTTCTGTCAGATAGCTGCGTTTTGGATTTAGAAGCAGATATTTCCCTGTGCTTACTGCCGTTTCTTCCATATGCCGGTAATGGGCTGAAAACGCCTGTTTTGGGACTCTGCAGAGAAAGTGTTTGCAGACCGCTGAATCCACGCACGGGTTTAACTCTGGAAGTTGAGTGCACACATTGACAACCGTTCTGTTAGATAGCTGCGTTTTGGATTTAGAAGCAGATATTTCCCTGGGCTTACTGCCGTTTCTTCCATATGCCGGTAATGGGCTGAAAACGCCTGTTTTGGGACTCTGCAGTGAAAGTGTTTGCAGACTGCTGAATCCACACACGGGTTTAACTCTGGAAGTTGAGTGCACACATTGACAACCGTTCTGTTAGATAGCTGCGTTTTGGATTTAGAAGCAGATATTTCCCTGTGCTTACTGCTGTTTCTTCCATATGCCGGTAATGGGCTGAAAACGCCTGTTTTGGGACTCTGCAGAGAAAGTGTTTGCAGACTGCTGAGTCCACACACGGGTTTATCTCTGGAAGTTGAGTGCACACATTGACAACCGTTCTGTTAGATAGCTGCGTTTTGGATTTAGAAGCAGATATTTCCCTGTGCTTACTGCTGTTTCTTCCATATGCCGGTAATGGGCTGAAAACGCCTGTTTTGGGACTCTGCAGAGAAAGTGTTTGCAGACTGCTGAATCCACACACGGGTTTATCTCTGGAAGTTGAGTGCACACATTGACAACCGTTCTGTTAGATAGCTGTGTTTTGGATTTAGAAGCAGATATTTCCCTGTGCTTACTGCTGTTTCTTCCATATGCCGGTAATGGGCTGAAAACGCCTGTTTGGGGACTCTGCAGAGAAAGTGTTTGCAGACTGCTGAATCCACACACGGGTTTAACTCTGGAAGTTGAGTGCACACATTGACAACCGTTCTGTTAGATAGCTGCGTTTTGGATTTAGAAGCAGATATTTCCCTGTGCTTACTGCCGTTTCTTCCATATGCCGGTAATGGGCTGAAAACGCCTGTTTTGGGACTCTGCAGAGAAAGTGTTTGCAGACTGCTGAATCCACACACGGGTTTATCTCTGGAAGTTGAGTGCACACATTGACAACCGTTCTGTTAGATAGCTGCGTTTTGGATTTAGAAGCAGATATTTCCCTGTGCTTACTGCTGTTTCTTCCATATGCCGGTAATGGGCTGAAAACGCCTGTTTTGGGACTCTGCAGAGAAAGTGTTTGCAGACTGCTGAATCCACACACGGGTTTAACTCTGGAAGTTGAGTGCACACATTGACAACCGTTCTGTTAGATAGCTGCGTTTTGGATTTAGAAGCAGATATTTCCCTGGGCTTACTCCCGTTTCTTCCATATGCCGGTAATGGGCTGAAAACGCCTGTTTTGGGACTCTGCAGAGAAAGTGTTTGCAGACTGCTGAATCCACACACGGGTTTAACTCTGGAAGTTGAGTGCACACATTGACAACCGTTCTGTTAGATAGCTGCGTTTTGGATTTAGAAGCAGATATTTCCCTGTGCTTACTGCCGTTTCTTCCATATGCCGGTAATGGGCTGAAAACGCCTGTTTTGGGACTCTGCAGAGAAAGTGTTTGCAGACCGCTGATTCCACGCACGGGTTTAACTCTGGAAGTTGAGTGCACACATTGACAACCGTTCTGTTAGATAGCTGCGTTTTGGATTTAGAAGCAGATATTTCCCTGGGCTTACTGCCGTTTCTTCCATATGCCGGTAATGGGCTGAAAACGCCTGTTTTGGGACTCTGCAGAGAAAGTGTTTGCAGACTGCTGAATCCACACACGGGTTTAACTCTGGAAGTTGAGTGCACACATTGACAACCGTTCTGTTAGATAGCTGCGTTTTGGATTTAGAAGCAGATATTTCCCTGTGCTTACTGCTGTTTCTTCCATATGCCGGTAATGGGCTGAAAACGCCTGTTTTGGGACTCTGCAGAGAAAGTGTTTGCAGACTGCTGAATCCACACACGGGTTTATCTCTGGAAGTTGAGTGCACACATTGACAACCGTTCTGTTAGATAGCTGCGTTTTGGATTTAGAAGCAGATATTTCCCTGTGCTTACTGCTGTTTCTTCCATATGCCGGTAATGGGCTGAAAACGCCTGTTTTAGGACTCTGCAGAGAAAGTGTTTGCAGACTGCTGAATCCACACACGGGTTTAACTCTGGAAGTTGAGTGCACACATTGACAACCGTTCTGTTAGATAGCTGCGTTTTGGATTTAGAAGCAGATATTTCCCTGTGCTTACTGCCGTTTCTTCCATATGCCGGTAATGGGCTGAAAACGCCTGTTTTGGGACTCTGCAGAGAAAGTGTTTGCAGACTGCTGAATCCACACACCGGTTTAACTCTGGAAGTTGAGTGCACACATTGACAACCGTTCTGTTAGATAGCTGCGTTTTGGATTTAGAAGCAGATATTTCCCTGTGCTTACTGCTGTTTCTTCCATATGCCGGTAATGGGCTGAAAACGCCTGTTTTGGGACTCTGCAGAGAAAGTGTTTGCAGACTGCTGAATCCACACACGGGTTTAACTCTGGAAGTTGAGTGCACACATTGACAACCGTTCTGTTAGATAGCTGCGTTTTGGATTTAGAAGCAGATATTTCCCTGTGCTTACTGCTGTTTCTTCCATATGCCGGTAATGGGCTGAAAACGCCTGTTTTGGGACTCTGCAGAGAAAGTGTTTGCAGACTGCTGAATCCACACACGGGTTTAACTCTGGAAGTTGAGTGCACACATTGACAACCATTCTGTTAGATAGCTGCATTTTGGATTTAGAAGCAGATATTTCCCTGTGCTTACTGCCGTTTCTTCCATATGCCGGTAAAGGGCTGAAAACGCCTGTTTTGGGACTCTGCAGAGAAAGGGTTTGCAGACTGCTGAATCCACACACTGGTTTAACTCTGGAAGTTGAGTGCACACATTGACAACCGTTCTGTTAGATAGCTGCGTTTTGGATTTAGAAGCAGATATTTCCCTGTGCTTACTGCCGTTTCTTCCATATGCCGGTAATGGGCTGAAAACGCCTGTTTTGGGACTCTGCAGAGAAAGTGTTTGCAGACTGCTGAATCCACGCACGGGTTTAACTCTGGAAGTTGAGTGCACACATTGACAACCGTTCTGTTAGATAGCTGCGTTTTGGATTTAGAAGCAGATATTTCCCTGTGCTTACTGACGTTTCTTCAATATGCCGGTAATGGGCTGAAAACGCCTGTTTTGGGACTCTGCAGAGAAAGTGTTTGCAGACTGCTGAATCCACACACGGGTTTAACTCTGGAAGTTGAATGCACACATTGACAACCGTTCTGTTAGATAGCTGCGTTTTGGATTTAGAAGCAGATATTTCCCTGTGCTTACTGCTGTTTCTTCCATATGCCGGTAATGGGCTGAAAACGCCTGTTTTGGGACTCTGCAGAGAAAGTGTTTGCAGACTGCTGAATCCACACACGGGTTTAACTCTGGAAGTTGAGTGCACACATTGACAACCGTTCTGTTAGTTTGCTGCGCTTTGGATTTAGAAGCAGATATTTCCCTGTGCTTACTGCTGTTTCTTCCATAGGCCGGTAATGGGCTGAAAACGCCTGTTTTGGGACTCTGCAGAGAAAGTGTTTGCAGACTGCTGAATCCACACACGGGTTTAACTCTGGAAGTTGAGTGCACACATTGACAACCGTTCTGTTAGATAGCTGCGTTTTGGATTTAGAAGCAGATATTTCCCTGTGCTTACTGCTGTTTCTTCCATATGCCGGTAATGGGCTGAAAACGCCTGTTTTGGGACTCTGCAGAGAAAGTGTTTGCAGACTGCTGAATCCACACACGGGTTTAACTCTGGAAGTTGAGTGCACACATTGACAACCGTTCTGTTAGATAGCTGCGTTTTGGATTTAGAAGCAGATATTTCCCTGGTCTTACTGCTGTTTCTTCCATATGCCGGTAAAGGGCTGAAAACGCCTGTTTTGGGACTCTGCAGAGAAAGTGTTTGCAGACTGCTGAATCCACACACGGGTTTAACTCTGGAAGTTGAGTGCACACATTGACAACCGTTCTGTTAGATAGCGGCTTTTTGGATTTAGAAGCAGATATTTCCCTGTGCTTACTGCTGTTTCTTCCATATGCCGGTAATGGGCTGAAAACGCCTGTTTTGGGACTCTGCAGAGAAAGTGTTTGCAGACTGCTGAATCCACGCACGGGTTTAACTCTGGAAGTTGAGTGCACACATTGACAACCGTTCTGTTAGATAGCTGCGTTTTGGATTTAGAAGCAGATAATTCCCTGTGCTTACTGCTGTTTCTTCCATATGCCGGTAATGGGCTGAAAACGCCTGTTTTGGGACTCTGCAGAGAAAGTGTTTGCAGACTGCTGAATCCACACACGGGTTTATCTCTGGAAGTTCAGTGCACACATTGACAACCGTTCTGTTAGATAGCTGCATTTTGGATTTAGAAGCAGATATTTCCCTGTGCTTACTGCTGTTTCTTCCATATGCCGGTAATGGGCAGAAAACGCCTGTTTTGGGACTCTGCAGAGAAAGTGTTTGCAGACTGATGAATCCACGCACGGGTTTAACTCTGGAAGTTGAGTGCACACATTGACAACCGTTCTGTTAGATAGCTGCGTTTTGGATTTAGAAGCAGATATTTCCCTGTGCTTACTGCCGTTTCTTCCATATGCCGGTAAAGGGCTGAAAACGCCTGTTTTGGGACTCTGCAGAGAAAGTGTTTGCAGACTGCTGAATCCACACACGGGTTTAACTCTGGAAGTTGAGTGCACACATTGACAACCGTTCTGTTAGATAGCTGCGTTTTGGATTTAGAAGCAGATATTTCACTGTGCTTACTGCTGTTTCTTCCATATGCCGGTAAAGGGCTGAAAACGCCTGTTTTGGGACTCTGCAGAGAAAGGGTTTGCAGACTGCTGAATCCACACACTGGTTTAACTCTGGAAGTTGAGTGCACACATTGACAACCGTTCTGTTAGATAGCTGCGTTTTGGATTTAGAAGCAGATATTTCCCTGTGCTTACTGCTGTTTCTTCCCTATGCCGGTAATGGGCTGAAAACGCCTGTTTGGGGACTCTGCAGAGAAAGTGTTTGCAGACTGCTGAATCCACACACGGGTTTAACTCTGGAAGTTGAGTGCACACATTGACAACCGTTCTGTTAGATAGCTGCGTTTTGGATTTAGAAGCAGATATTTCCCTGTGCTTACTGCTGTTTCTTCCCTATGCCGGTAATGGCCTGAAAACGCCTGTTTTGGGACTCTGCAGACAAAGTGTTTGCAGACTGCTGAATCCACACACGGGTTTAACTCTGGAAGTTGAGTGCACACATTGACAACCGTTCTGTTAGATAGCTGCGTTTTGGATTTAGAAGCAGATATTTCCCTGTGCTTACTGCCGTTTCTTCCATATGCCGGTAATGGGCTGAAAACGCCTGTTTTGGGACTCTGCAGAGAAACTGTTTGCAGACTGCTGAATCCACACACGGGTTTATCTCTGGAAGTTGAGTGCACACATTGACAACCGTTCTGTTAGATAGCTGCATTTTGGATTTAGAAGCAGATATTTCCCTGTGCTTACTGCTGTTTCTTCCATATGCCGGTAATGGGCAGAAAACGCCTGTTTTGGGACTCTGCAGAGAAAGTGTTTGCAGACTGCTGAATCCACACACGCGTTTAACTCTGGAAGTTGAGTGCACACATTGACAACCGTTCTGTTAGATAGCTGCGTTTTGGATTTAGAAGCAGATATTTCCCTGTGCTTACTGCTGTTTCTTCCATATGCCGGTAAAGGGCTGAAAACGCCTGTTTTGGGACTCTGCAGAGAAAGTGTTTGCAGACTGCTGAATCCACACACGGGTTTAACTCTGGAAGTTGAGTGCACACATTGACAACCGTTCTGTTAGATAGCTGCGTTTTGGATTTAGAAGCAGATATTTCACTGTGCTTACTGCTGTTTCTTCCATATGCCGGTAAAGGGCTGAAAACGCCTGTTTTGGGACTCTGCAGAGAAAGGGTTTGCAGACTGCTGAATCCACACACTGGTTTAACTCTGGAAGTTGAGTGCACACATTGACAACCGTTCTGTTAGATAGCTGCGTTTTGGATTTAGAAGCAGGTATTTCCCTGTGCTTACTGCTGTTTCTTCCCTATGCCGGTAATGGGCTGAAAACGCCTGTTTGGGGACTCTGCAGAGAAAGTGTTTGCAGGCTGCTGAATCCACACACGGGTTTAACTCTGGAAGTTGAGTGCACACATTGACAACCGTTCTGTTAGATAGCTGCGTTTTGGATTTAGAAGCAGATATTTCCCTGTGCTTACTGCTGTTTCTTCCCTATGCCGGTAATGGCCTGAAAACGCCTGTTTTGGGACTCTGCAGACAAAGTGTTTGCAGACTGCTGAATCCACACACGGGTTTAACTCTGGAAGTTGAGTGCACACATTGACAACCGTTCTGTTAGATAGCTGCGTTTTGGATTTAGAAGCAGATATTTCCCTGTGCTTACTGCTGTTTCTTCCATAGGCCGGTAATGGGCAGAAAACGCCTGTTTGGGACTCTGCAGAGAAAGTGTTTGCAGACTGCTGAATCCACACACGGGTTTAACTCTGGAAGTTGAGTGCACACATTGACAACCGTTCTGTTAGACAGCTGCGTTTTGGATTTAGAAGCAGATATTTCCCTGTGCTTACTGCTGTTTCTTCCATAGGCCGGTAATGGGCTGAAAACGCCTGTTTTGGGACTCTGCAGAGAAAGTGTTTGCAGACTGCTGAATCCACACACGGGTTTAACTCTGGAAGTTGAGTGCACACATTGACAACCGTTCTGTTAGATAGCTGCGTTTTGGATTTAGAAGCAGATATTTCCCTGTGCTTACTGCCGTTTCTTCCATATGCCGGTAATGGGCTGAAAACGCCTGTTTTGGGACTCTGCAGAGAAAGTGTTTGCAGACTGCTGAATCCACGCACGGGTTTAACTCTGGAAGTTGAGTGCACACATTGACAACCGTTCTGTTAGATAGCTGCGTTTTGGATTTAGAAGCAGATATTTCCCTGTGCTTACTGCTGTTTCTTCCATATGTCGGTAAAGGGCTGAAAACGCCTGTTTTGGGACTCTGCAGAGAAAGGGTTTGCAGACTGCTGAATCCACACACTGGTTTAACTCTGGAAGTTGAGTGCACACATTGACAACCGTTCTGTTAGATAGCTGCGTTTTGGATTTAGAAGCAGATATTTCCCTGTGCTTACTGCCGTTTCTTCCATATGCCGGTAATGGGCTGAAAACGCCTGTTTTGGGACTCTGCAGAGAAAGTGTTTGCAGACTGCTGAATCCACACACGGGTTTAACTCTGGAAGTTGAGTGCACACATTGACAACCGTTCTGTTAGATAGCTGCGTTTTGGATTTAGAAGCAGATATTTCACTGTGCTTACTGCTGTTTCTTCCATATGCCGGTAATGGGCTGAAAACGCCTGTTTGGGGACTCTGCAGAGAAAGTGTTTGCAGACTGCTGAATCCACACACGGGTTTAACTCTGGAAGTTGAGTGCACACATTGACAACCGTTCTGTTAGATAGCTGCGTTTTGGATTTAGAAGCAGAAATTTCCCTGTGCTTACTGCTGTTTCTTCCATATGCCGGTAATGGGCTGAAAACGCCTGTTTTGGGACTCTGCAGACAAAGTGTTTGCAGACTGCTGAATCCACACACGGGTTTAACTCTGGAAGTTGAGTGCACACATTGACAACCGTTCTGTTAGATAGCTGCGTTTTGGATTTAGAAGCAGATATTTCCCTGTGCTTACTGCCGTTTCTTCCATATGCCGGTAATGGGCTGAAAACGCCTGTTTTGGGACTCTGCAGAGAAAGTGTTTGCAGACTGCTGAATCCACACACGGGTTTAACTCTGGAAGTTGAGTGCACACATTGACAACCGTTCTGTTAGATAGCTGCGTTTTGGATTTAGAAGCAGATATTTCCCTGTGCTTACTGCTGTTTCTTCCATATGTCGGTAAAGGGCTGAAAACGCCTGTTTTGGGACTCTGCAGAGAAAGGGTTTGCAGACTGCTGAATCCACACACTGGTTTAACTCTGGAAGTTGAGTGCACACATTGACAACCGTTCTGTTAGATAGCTGCGTTTTGGATTCAGAAGCAGATATTTCCCTGTGCTTACTGCCGTTTCTTCCATATGCCGGTAATGGGCTGAAAACGCCTGTTTTGGGACTCTGCAGAGAAAGTGTTTGCAGACTGCTGAATCCACACACGGGTTTAACTCTGGAAGTTGAGTGCACACATTGACAACCGTTCTGTTAGATAGCTGCGTTTTGGATTTAGAAGCAGATATTTCACTGTGCTTACTGCTGTTTCTTCCATATGCTGGTAATGGGCTGAAAACGCCTGTTTGGGGACTCTGCAGAGAAAGTGTTTGCAGACTGCTGAATCCACACACGGGTTTAACTCTGGAAGTTGAGTGCACACATTGACAACCGTTCTGTTAGATAGCTGCGTTTTGGATTTAGAAGCAGAAATTTCCCTGTGCTTACTGCTGTTTCTTCCATATGCCGGTAATGGGCTGAAAACGCCTGTTTTGGGACTCTGCAGACAAAGTGTTTGCAGACTGCTGAATCCACACACGGGTTTAATTCTGGAAGTTGAGTGCACACATTGACAACCGTTCTGTTAGATAGCTGCGTTTTGGATTTAGAAGCAGATATTTCCCTGTGCTTACTGCTGTTTCTTCCATATGCCGGTAATGGGCTGAAAACGCCTGTTTTGGGACTCTGCAGAGAAAGTGTTTGCAGACTGCTGAATCCACACACGGGTTTAACTCTGGAAGTTGAGTGCACACATTGACAACCGTTCTGTTAGATAGCTGCCTTTTGGATTTAGAAGCAGATATTTCCCTGGGCTTACTGCCGTTTCTTCCATATGCCGGTAATGGGCTGAAAACGCCTGTTTTGGGACTCTGCAGAGAAGATGTTTGCAGACTGCTGAATCCACACACGGGTTAAACTCTGGAAGTTGAGTGCACACATTGACAACCGTTCTGTTAGATAGCTGCGTTTTGGATTTAGAAGCAGATATTTCCCTGTGCTTACTGCAGTTTCTTCCATATGCCGGTAATGGGCTGAAAACGCCTGTTTTGGGACTCTGCAGAGAAAGTGTTTGCAGACTGCTGAATCCACACACGGGTTTAACTCTGGAAGTTGAGTGCACACATTGACAACCGTTCTGTTAGTTTGCTGCGCTTTGGATTTAGAAGCAGATATTTCCCTGTGCTTACTGCTGTTTCTTCCATAGGCCGGTAATGGGCTGAAAACGCCTGTTTTGGGACTCTGCAGAGAAAGTGTTTGCAGACTGCTGAATCCACACACGGGTTTAACTCTGGAAGTTGAGTGCACACATTGACAACCGTTCTGTTAGATAGCTGCGTTTTGGATTTAGAAGCAGATATTTCCCTGTGCTTACTGCTGTTTCTTCCATATGCCGGTAATGGGCTGAAAACGCCTGTTTTGGGACTCTGCAGAGAAAGTGTTTGCAGACTGCTGAATCCACACACGGGTTTAACTCTGAAAGTTGAGTGCACACATTGACAACCGTTCTGTTAGATAGCTGCGTTTTGGATTTAGAAGCAGATATTTCCCTGGTCTTACTGCTGTTTCTTCCATATGCCCGTAAAGGGCTGAAAACGCCTGTTTTGGGACTCTGCAGAGAAAGTGTTTGCAGACTGCTGAATCCACACACGGGTTTAACTCTGGAAGTTGAGTGCACACATTGACAACCGTTCTGTTAGATAGCGGCTTTTTGGATTTAGAAGCAGATATTTCCCTGTGCTTACTGCTGTTTCTTCCATATGCCGGTAATGGGCTGAAAACGCCTGTTTTGGGACTCTGCAGAGAAAGGGTTTGCAGACTGCTGAATCCACACACGGGTTTAACTCTGGAAGTTGAGCGCACACATTGACAACCGTTTTGTTAGATAGCTGCGTTTTGGATTTAGAAGCAGATATTTCCCTGTGCTTACTCCCGTTTCTTCCATATGCCGGTAATGGGCTGAAAACGCCTGTTTTGGGACTCTGCAGAGAAAGTGTTTGCAGACTGCTGAATCCACACACGGGTTTAACTCTGGAAGTTGAGTGCACACATTGACAACCGTTCTGTTAGATAGCTGCGTTTTGGATTTAGAAGCAGATATTTCCCTGTGCTTACTGCCGTTTCTTCCGTATGCCGGTAATGGGCTGAAAACGCCTGTTTTGGGACTCTGCAGAGAAAGTGTTTGCAGACTGCTGAATCCACACACGGGTTTAACTCTGGAAGTTGAGTGCACACATTGACAACCGTTCTGTTAGATAGCTGCGTTTTGGATTTAGAAGCAGATATTTCCCTGTGCTTACTGCTGTTTCTTCCATATGCCGGTAATGGGCTGAAAACGCCTGTTTTGGGACTCTGCAGAGAAAGTGTTTGCAGACTGCTGAATCCACACACGGGTTTAACTCTGGAAGTTGAGTGCACACATTGACAACCGTTCTGTTAGATAGCTGCGTTTTGGATTTAGAAGCAGATATTTCCCTGGGCTTACTGCTGTTTCTTCCATATGCCGGTAATGGGCTGAAAACGCCTGTTTTGGGACTCTGCAGAGAAAGTGTTTGCAGACTGCTGAATCCACACACGGGTTTAACTCTGGAAGTTGAGTGCACACATTGACAACCGTTCTGTTAGATAGCTGCGTTTTGGATTTAGAAGCAGATATTTCCCTGTGCTTACTGCCGTTTCTTCCATATGCCGGTAAAGGACTGAAAACGCCTGTTTTGGGACTCTGCAGAGAAAGTGTTTGCAGACTGCTGAATCCACACACTGGTTTAACTCTGGAAGTTGAGTGCACACATTGACAACCGTTCTGTTAGATAGCTGCGTTTTGGATTTAGAAGCAGATATTTCCCTGTGCTTACTGCCGTTTCTTCCATATGCCGGTAATGGGCTGAAAACGCCTGTTTTGGGACTCTGCAGAGAAAGTGTTTGCAGACTGCTGAATCCACGCACGGGTTTAACTCTGGAAGTTGAGTGCACACATTGACAACCGTTCTGTTAGATAGCTGCCTTTTGGATTTAGAAGCAGATATTTCCCTGTGCTTACTGCCGTTTCTTCCATATGCCGGTAATGGGCTGAAAACGCCTGTTTTGGGACTCTGCAGAGAAAGTGTTTGCAGACTGCTGAATCCACACACGGGTTTAACTCTGGAAGTTGAGTGCACACATTGACAACAGTTCTGTTAGATAGCTGCGTTTTGGATTTAGAAGCAGATATTTCCCTGTGCTTACTGCTGTTTCTTCCATATGCCGGTAATGGGCTGAAAACGCCTGTTTTGGGACTCTGCAGAGAAAGTGTTTGCAGACTGCTGAATCCACACACGGGTTTATCTCTGGAAGTTGAGTGCACACATTGACAACCGTTCTGTTAGATAGCTGCGTTTTGGATTTAGAAGCAGATATTTCCCTGTGCTTACTGCTGTTTCTTCCATATGCCGGTAATGGGCTGAAAACGCCTGTTTTGGGACTCTGCAGAGAAAGTGTTTGCAGACTGCTGAATCCACACACGGGTTTAACTCTGGAAGTTGAGTGCACACATTGACAACCGTTCTGTTAGATAGCTGCGTTTTGGATTTAGAAGCAGATATTTCCCTGGGCTTACTGCCGTTTCTTCCATATGCCGGTAATGGGCTGAAAACGCCTGTTTTGGGACTCTGCAGAGAAAGTGTTTGCAGACTGCTGAATCCACACACGGGTTTAACTCTGGAAGTTGAGTGCACACATTGACAACCTTTCTGTTAGATAGCTGCGTTTTGGATTTAGAAGCAGATATTTCCCTGTGCTTACTGCTGTTTCTTCCATATGCCGGTAATGGGCTGAAAACGCCTGTTTTGGGACTCTGCAGAGAAAGTGTTTGCAGACTGCTGAATCCACACACGGGTTTAACTCTGGAAGTTGAGTGCACACATTGACAACCGTTCTGTTAGATAGCTGCGTTTTGGATTTAGAAGCAGATATTTCCCTGTGCTTACTGCTGTTTCTTCCATATGCCGGTAATGGGCTGAAAACGCCTGTTTTGGGACTCTGCAGAGAAAGTGTTTGCAGACTGCTGAATCCACACACGGGTTTAACTCTGGAAGTTGAGTGCACACATTGACAACCGTTCTGTTAGATAGCTGCGTTTTGGATTTAGAAGCAGATATTTCCCTGTGCTTACTGCCGTTTCTTCCATATGCCGGTAATGGGCTGAAAACGCCTGTTTTGCGACTCTGCAGAGAAAGTGTTTGCAGACTGCTGAATCCACGAACGGGTTTAACTCTGGAAGTTGAGTGCACACATTGACAACCGTTCTGTTAGATAGCTGCATTTTGGATTTAGAAGCAGATATTTCCCTGTGCTTACTGCTGTTTCTTCCATATGCCGGTAATGGGCAGAAAACGCCTGTTTTGGGACTCTGCAGAGAAAGTGTTTGCAGACTGCTGAATCCACACACGCGTTTAACTCTGGAAGTTGAGTGCACACATTGACAACCGTTCTGTTAGATAGCTGCGTTTTGGATTTAGAAGCAGATATTTCCCTGTGCTTACTGCTGTTTCTTCCATATGCCGGTAAAGGGCTGAAAACGCCTGTTTTGGGACTCTGCAGAGAAAGTGTTTGCAGACTGCTGAATCCACACACGGGTTTAACTCTGGAAGTTGAGTGCACACATTGACAACCGTTCTGTTAGATAGCTGCGTTTTGGATTTAGAAGCAGATATTTCCCTGTGCTTACTGCCGTTTCTTCCATATGCCGGTAATGGGCTGAAAACGCCTGTTTTGGGACTCTGCAGAGAAAGTGTTTGCAGACTGCTGAATCCACGAACGGGTTTAACTCTGGAAGTTGAGTGCACACATTGACAACCGTTCTGTTAGATAGCTGCATTTTGGATTTAGAAGCAGATATTTCCCTGTGCTTACTGCTGTTTCTTCCATATGCCGGTAATGGGCAGAAAACGCCTGTTTTGGGACTCTGCAGAGAAAGTGTTTGCAGACTGCTGAATCCACACACGCGTTTAACTCTGGAAGTTGAGTGCACACATTGACAACCGTTCTGTTAGATAGCTGCGTTTTGGATTTAGAAGCAGATATTTCCCTGTGCTTACTGCTGTTTCTTCCATATGCCGGTAAAGGGCTGAAAACGCCTGTTTTGGGACTCTGCAGAGAAAGTGTTTGCAGACTGCTGAATCCACACACGGGTTTAACTCTGGAAGTTGAGTGCACACATTGACAACCGTTCTGTTAGATAGCTGCGTTTTGGATTTAGAAGCAGATATTTCACTGTGCTTACTGCTGTTTCTTCCATATGCCGGTAAAGGGCTGAAAACGCCTGTTTTGGGACTCTGCAGAGAAAGGGTTTGCAGACTGCTGAATCCACACACTGGTTTAACTCTGGAAGTTGAGTGCACACATTGACAACCGTTCTGTTAGATAGCTGCGTTTTGGATTTAGAAGCAGGTATTTCCCTGTGCTTACTGCTGTTTCTTCCCTATGCCGGTAATGGGCTGAAAACGCCTGTTTGGGGACTCTGCAGAGAAAGTGTTTGCAGGCTGCTGAATCCACACACGGGTTTAACTCTGGAAGTTGAGTGCACACATTGACAACCGTTCTGTTAGATAGCTGCGTTTTGGATTTAGAAGCAGATATTTCCCTGTGCTTACTGCTGTTTCTTCCCTATGCCGGTAATGGCCTGAAAACGCCTGTTTTGGGACTCTGCAGACAAAGTGTTTGCAGACTGCTGAATCCACACACGGGTTTAACTCTGGAAGTTGAGTGCACACATTGACAACCGTTCTGTTAGATAGCTGCGTTTTGGATTTAGAAGCAGATATTTCCCTGTGCTTACTGCTGTTTCTTCCATATGCCGGTAATGGGCTGAAAACGCCTGTTTTGGGACTCTGCAGAGAAAGTGTTTGCAGACTGCTGAATCCACACACGGGTTTATCTCTGGAAGTTGAGTGCACACATTGACAACCGTTCTGTTAGAAAGCTGCGTTTTGGATTTAGAAGCAGATATTTCCCTGTGCTTACTGCTGTTTCTTCCATATGCCGGTAATGGGCTGAAAACGCCTGTTTTGGGACTCTGCAGAGAAAGTGTTTGCAGACTGCTGAATCCACACACGGGTTTAACTCTGGAAGTTGAGTGCACACATTGACAACCGTTCTGTTAGATAGCTGCGTTTTGGATTTAGAAGCAGATATTTCCCTGTGCTTACTGCCGTTTCTTCCATATGCCGGTAATGGGCTGAAAACGCCTGTTTTGGGACTCTGCAGAGAAAGTGTTTGCAGACTGCTGAATCCACACACGGGTTTAACTCTGGAAGTTGAGTGCACACATTGACAACCGTTCTGTTAGATAGCTGCGTTTTGGATTTAGAAGCAGATATTTCCCTGGGCTTACTCCCGTTTCTTCCATATGCCGGTAATGGGCTGAAAACGCCTGTTTTGGGACTCTGCAGAGAAAGTGTTTGCAGACTGCTGAATCCACACACGGGTTTAACTCTGGAAGTTGAGTGCACACATTGACAACCGTTCTGTTAGATAGCTGCGTTTTGGATTTAGAAGCAGATATTTCCCTGTGCTTACTGCTGTTTCTTCCATATGCCGGTAATGGGCTGAAAACGCCTGTTTTGGGACTCTGCAGAGAAAGTGTTTGCAGACTGCTGAATCCACACACGGGTTTAACTCTGGAAGTTGAGTGCACACATTGACAACCGTTCTGTTAGATAGCTGCGTTTTGGATTTAGAAGCAGATATTTCCCTGTGCTTACTGCCGTTTCTTCCATATGCCGGTAAAGGGCTGAAAACGCCTGTTTTGGGACTCTGCAGAGAAAGGGTTTGCAGACTGCTGAATCCACACACTGGTTTAACTCTGGAAGTTGAGTGCACACATTGACAACCGTTCTGTTAGATAGCTGCGTTTTGGATTTAGTAGCAGATATTTCCCTGTGCTTACTGCCGTTTCTTCCATATGCCGGTAATGGGCTGAAAACGCCTGTTTTGGGACTCTGCAGAGAAAGTGTTTGCAGACTGCTGAATCCACGCACGGCTTTAACTCTGGAAGTTGAGTGCACACATTGACAACCGTTCTGTTAGATAGCTGCGTTTTGGATTTAGAAGCAGATATTTCCCTGGGCTTACTGCTGTTTCTTCCATATGCCGGTAATGGGCTGAAAACGCCTGTTTTGGGACTCTGCAGAGAAAGTGTTTGCAGACTGCTGAATCCACACACGGGTTTAACTCTGGAAGTTGAGTGCACACATTGACAACCGTTCTGTTAGATAGCTGCGTTTTGGATTTAGAAGCAGATATTTCCCTGTGCTTACTGCCGTTTCTTCCATATGCCGGTAATGGGCTGAAAACGCCTGTTTTGGGACTCTGCAGAGAAAGTGTTTGCAGACTGCTGAATCCACACACGGGTTTAACTCTGGAAGTTGAGTGCACACATTGACAACCGTTCTGTTAGATAGCTGCGTTTTGGATTTAGAAGCAGATATTTCCCTGGGCTTACTGCTGTTTCTTCCATATGCCGGTAATGGCCTGAAAACGCCTGTTTTGGGACTCTGCAGAGAAAGGGTTTGCAGACTGCTGAATCCACACACGGGTTTAACTCTGGAAGTTGAGTGCACACATTGACAACCGTTCTGTTAGATAGCTGCGTTTTGGATTTAGAAGCAGATATTTCCCTGTGCTTACTGCCGTTTCTTCCATATGCCGGTAATGGGCTGAAAACGCCTGTTTTGGGACTCTGCAGAGAAAGTGTTTGTAGACTGCTGAATCCACACACGGGTTTAACTCTGGAAGTTGAGTGCACACATTGACAACCGTTCTGTTAGATAGCTGCGTTTTGGTTTTAGAAGCAGATATTTCCCTGTGCTTACTGCTGTTTCTTCCATATGCCGGTAATGGGCTGAAAACGCCTGTTTTGGGACTCTGCAGAGAAAGTGTTTGCAGACTGCTGAATCCACACACGGGTTTAACTCTGGAAGTTGAGTGCACACATTGACAACCGTTCTGTTAGATAGCTGCGTTTTGGATTTAGAAGCAGATATTTCCCTGTGCTTACTGCTGTTTCTTCCATATGCCGGTAATGGGCTGAAAACGCCTGTTTTGGGACTCTGCAGAGAAAGTGTTTGCAGACTGCTGAATCCACACACGGGTTTAACTCTGGAAGTTGAGTGCACACATTGACAACCGTTCTGTTAGATAGCTGCGTTTTGGATTTAGAAGCAGATATTTCCCTGTGCTTACTGCCGTTTCTTCCATATGCCGGTAAAGGGCTGAAAACGCCTGTTTTGGGACTCTGCAGAGAAAGGGTTTGCAGACTGCTGAATCCACACACTGGTTTAACTCTGGAAGTTGAGTGCACACATTGACAACCGTTCTGTTAGATAGCTGCGTTTTGGATTTAGAAGCAGATATTTCCCTGTGCTTACTGCCGTTTCTTCCATATGCCGGTAATGGGCTGAAAACGCCTGTTTTGGGACTCTGCAGAGAAAGTGTTTGCAGACTGCTGAATCCACGCACAGGTTTAACTCTGGAAGTTGAGTGCACACATTGACAACCGTTCTGTTAGATAGCTGCGTTTTGGATTTAGAAGCAGATATTTCCCTGGGCTTACTGCTGTTTCTTCCATATGCCGGTAATGGGCTGAAAACGCCTGTTTTGGGACTCTGCAGAGAAAGTGTTTGCAGACTGCTGAATCCACACACGGGTTTAACTCTGGAAGTTGAGTGGACACATTGACAACCGTTCTGTTAGATAGCTGCGTTTTGGATTTAGAAGCAGATATTTCCCTGTGCTTACTGCTGTTTCTTCCATATGCCGGTAATGGGCTGAAAACGCCTGTTTTGGGACTCTGCAGAGAAAGTGTTTGCAGACTGCTGAATCCGCACACTGGTTTATCTCTGGAAGTTGAGTGCACACATTGACAACCGTTCTGTTAGATAGCTGCGTTTTGGATTTAGAAGCAGATATTTCCCTGTGCTTACTGCTGTTTCTTCCATATGCCGGTAATGGCCTGAAAACGCCTGTTTTGGGACTCTGCAGAGAAAGTGTTTGCAGACTGCTGAATCCACACACGGGTTTAACTCTGGAAGTTGAGTGCACACATTGACAACTGTTCTGTTAGATAGCTGCGTTTTGGATTTAGAAGCAGATGTTTCCCTGTGCTTACTACCGTTTCTTCCATATGCCGGTAATGGCCTGAAAACGCCTGTTTTGGGACTCTGCAGAGAAAGTGTTTGCAGACTGCTGAATCCATACACGGGTTTAACTCTGGAAGTTGAGTGCACACATTGACAACCGTTCTGTTAGATAGCTGCGTTTTGGATTTAGAAGCAGATATTTCCCTGGGCTTACTGCTGTTTCTTCCATATGCCGGTAATGGCCTGAAAACGCCTGTTTTGGGACTCTGCAGAGAAAGTGTTTGCAGACTGCTGAATCCACACACGGGTTTAACTCTGGAAGTTGAGTGCACAAATTGACAACCGTTCTGTTAGATAGCTGCGTTTTGGATTTAGAAGCAGATATTTCCCTGTGCTTACTGCTGTTTCTTCCATATGCCGGTAAAGGGCTGAAAATGCCTGTTTTGGGACTCTGCAGAGAAAGTGTTTGCAGACTGCTGAATCCACACACGGGTTTAACTCTGGAAGTTGAGTGCACACAATGACAACCGTTCTGTTAGATAGCTGCGTTTTGGATTTAGAAGCAGATATTTCCCTGTGCTTACTCCCGTTTCTTCCATATGCCGGTAATGGGCTGAAAACGCCTGTTTTGGGACTCTGCAGAGAAAGTGTTTGCAGACTGCTGAATCCACACACGGGTTTAACTCTGGAAGTTGAGTGCACACATTGACAACCGTTCTGTTAGATAGCTGCGTTTTGGATTTAGAAGCAGATATTTCCCTGTGCTTACTGCTGTTTCTTCCATATGCCGGTAATGGGCTGAAAACGCCTGTTTTGGGACTCTGCAGAGAAAGTGTTTGCAGACTGCTGAATCCACACACGGGTTTAACTCTGGAAGTTGAGTGCACACATTGACAACCGTTCTGTTAGATAGCTGCGTTTTGGATTTAGAAGCAGATATTTCCCTGTGCTTACTGCTGTTTCTTCCATATGCCGGTAATGGGCTGAAAACGCCTGTTTTGGGACTCTGCAGAGAAAGTGTTTGCAGACTGCTGAATCCACACACGGGTTTAACTCTGGAAGTTGAGTGCACACATTGACAACCGTTCTGATAGATAGCTGCGTTTTGGATTTAGAAGCAGATATTTCCCTGTGCTTACTGCCGTTTCTTCCATATGCCGGTAAAGGACTGAAAACGCCTGTTTTGGGACTCTGCAGAGAAAGGGTTTGCAGACTGCTGAATCCACACACTGGTTTAACTCTGGAAGTTGAGTGCACACATTGACAACCGTTCTGTTAGACAGCTGCGTTTTGGATTTAGAAGCAGATATTTCCCTGGGCTTACTGCTGTTTCTTCCATATGCCGGTAATGGGCTGAAAACGCCTGTTTTGGGACTCTGCAGAGAAAGTGTTTGCAGACTGCTGAATCCACACACGGCTTTAACTCTGGAAGTTGAGTGCACACATTGACAACCGTTCTGTTAGATAGCTGCGTTTTGGATTTAGAAGCAGATATTTCCCTGGGCTTACTGCTGTTTCTTCCATATGCCGGTAATGGGCTGAAAACGCCTGTTTTGGGACTCTGCAGAGAAAGTGTTTGCAGACTGCTGAATCCACACACGGGTTTATCTCTGGAAGTTGAGTGCACACATTGACAACCGTTCTGTTAGATAGCTGCGTTTTGGATTTAGAAGCAGATATTTCCCTGTGCTTACTGCTGTTTCTTCCATATGCCGGTAATGGGCTGAAAACGCCTGTTTTGGGACTCTGCAGAGAAAGTGTTTGCAGACTGCTGAATCCACACACGGGTTTAACTCTGGAAGTTGAGTGCACACATTGACAACCGTTCTGTTAGATAGCTGCGTTTTGGATTTAGAAGCAGATGTTTCCCTGTGCTTACTACCGTTTCTTCCATATGCCGGTAATGGGCTGAAAACGCCTGTTTTGGGACTCTGCAGAGAAAGTGTTTGCAGACTGCTGAATCCACACACGGGTTTAACTCTGGAAGTTGAGTGCACACATTGACAACCGTTCTGTTAGATAGCTGCGTTTTGGATTTAGAAGCAGATATTTCCCTGGGCTTACTGCTGTTTCTTCCATATGCCGGTAATGGCCTGAAAACGCCTGCTTTGGGACTCTGCAGAGAAAGGGTTTGCAGACTGCTGAATCCACACACGGGTTTAACTCTGGAAGTTGAGTGCACAAATTGACAACCGTTCTGTTAGATAGCTGCGTTTTGGATTTAGAAGCAGATATTTCCCTGTGCTTACTGCTGTTTCTTCCATATGCCGGTAAAGGGCTGAAAATGCCTGTTTTGGGACTCTGCAGAGAAAGGGTTTGCAGACTGCTGAATCCACACACTGGTTTAACTCTGGAAGTTGAGTGCACACATTGAAAACCGTTCTGTTAGATAGCTGCGTTTTGGATTTAGAAGCAGATATTTCCCTGTGCTTACTCCCGTTTCTTCCATATGCCGGTAATGGGCTGAAAACGCCTGTTTTGGGACTCTGCAGAGAAAGTGTTTGCAGACTGCTGAATCCACACACGGGTTTAACTCTGGAAGTTGAGTGCACACATTGACAACCGTTCTGTTAGATAGCTGCGTTTTGGATTTAGAAGCAGATATTTCCCTGTGCTTACTGCTGTTTCTTCCATATGCCGGTAATGGGCTGAAAACGCCTGTTTTGGGACTCTGCAGAGAAAGTGTTTGCAGACTGCTGAATCCACACACGGGTTTAACTCTGGAAGTTGAGTGCACACATTGACAACCGTTCTGTTAGATAGCTGCGTTTTGGATTTAGAAGCAGATATTTCCCTGTGCTTACTGCCGTTTCTTCCATATGCCGGTAATGGGCTGAAAACGCCTGTTTTGGGACTCTGCAGAGAAAGTGTTTGCAGACTGCTGAATCCACACACGGGTTTATCTCTGGAAGTTGAGTGCACACATTGACAACCGTTCTGTTAGATAGCTGCGTTTTGGATTTAGAAGCAGATATTTCCCTGTGCTTACTGCTGTTTCTTCCATATGCCGGTAATGGGCTGAAAACGCCTGTTTTGGGACTCTGCAGAGAAAGTGTTTGCAGACTGCTGAATCCACACACGGGTTTAACTCTGGAAGTTGAGTGCACACATTGACAACCGTTCTGTTAGATAGCTGCGTTTTGGATTTAGAAGCAGATATTTCCCTGTGCTTACTGCCGTTTCTTCCATATGCCGGTAATGGGCTGAAAACGCCTGTTTTGGGACTCTGCAGAGAAAGTGTTTGCAGACTGCTGAATCCACGCACGGGTTTAACTCTGGAAGTTGAGTGCACACATTGACAACCGTTCTGTTAGATAGCTGCGTTTTGGATTTAGAAGCAGATATTTCCCTGGGCTTACTGCTGTTTCTTCCATATGCCGGTAATGGGCTGAAAACGCCTGTTTTGGGACTCTGCAGAGAAAGTGTTTGCAGACTGCTGAATCCACACACGGGTTTAACTCTGGAAGTTGAGTGCACACATTGACAACCGTTCTGTTAGATAGCTGCGTTTTGGATTTAGAAGCAGATATTTCCCTGTGCTTACTGCTGTTTCTTCCATATGCCGGTAATGGGCTGAAAACGCCTGTTTTGGGACTCTGCAGAGAAAGTGTTTGCAGACTGCTGAATCCACACACGGGTTTATCTCTGGAAGTTGAGTGCACACATTGACAACCGTTCTGTTAGATAGCTGCGTTTTGGATTTAGAAGCAGATATTTCCCTGTGCTTACTGCCGTTTCTTCCATATGCCGGTAATGGGCTGAAAACGCCTGTTTTGGGACTCTGCAGAGAAAGTGTTTGCAGACTGCTGAATCCACGAACGGGTTTAACTCTGGAAGTTGAGTGCACACATTGACAACCGTTCTGTTAGATAGCTGCGTTTTGGATTTAGAAGCAGATATTTCCCTGTGCTTACTGCCGTTTCTTCCATATGCCGGTAATGGGCTGAATACGCCTGTTTTGGGACTCTGCAGAGAAAGTGTTTGCAGACTGCTGAATCCACACACGGGTTTAACTCTGGAAGATGAGTGCACACATTGACAACCGTTCTGTTAGATAGCTGCGTTTTGGATTTAGAAGCAGATATTTCCCTGTGCTTACTGCTGTTTCTTCCATATGCCGGTAATGGGCTGAAAACGCCTGTTTTGGGACTCTGCAGAGAAAGTGTTTGCAGACTGCTGAATCCACACACGGGTTTAACTCTGGAAGTTGAGTGCACACATTGACAACCGTTCTGTTAGATAGCTGCGTTTTGGATTTAGAAGCAGATATTTCCCTGTGCTTACTGCTGTTTCTTCCATATGCCGGTAATGGGCTGAAAACGCCTGTTTTGGGACTCTGCAGAGAAAGTGTTTGCAGACTGCTGAATCCACACACGGGTTTATCTCTGGAAGTTGAGTGCACACATTGACAACCGTTCTGTTAGATAGCTGCGTTTTGGATTTAGAAGCAGATATTTCCCTGTGCTTACTGCTGTTTCTTCCATATGCCGGTAATGGGCTGAAAACGCCTGTTTTGGGACTCTGCAGAGAAAGTGTTTGCAGACTGCTGAATCCACACACGGGTTTAACTCTGGAAGTTGAGTGCACACATTGACAACCGTTCTGTTAGATAGCTGCGTTTTGGATTTAGAAGCAGATATTTCCCTGTGCTTACTGCCGTTTCTTCCATATGCCGGTAATGGGCTGAAAACGCCTGTTTTGGGACTCTGCAGAGAAAGTGTTTGCAGACTGCTGAATCCACACACGGGTTTAACTCTGGAAGTTGAGTGCACACATTGACAACCGTTCTGTTAGATAGCTGCGTTTTGGATTTAGAAGCAGATATTTCCCTGTGCTTACTGCTGTTTCTTCCATATGCCGGTAATGGGCTGAAAACGCCTGTTTTGGGACTCTGCAGAGAAAGTGTTTGCAGACTGCTGAATCCACACACGGGTTTAACTCTGGAAGTTGAGTGCACACATTGAAAACCGTTCTGTTAGATAGCTGCGTTTTGGATTTAGAAGCAGATATTTCCCTGGACTTACTGCCGTTTCTTCCATATGCCGGTAAAGGGCTGAAAACACCTGTTTTGGGACTCTGCAGAGAAAGGGTTTGCAGACTGCTGAATCCACACACGGGTTTAACTCTGGAAGTTGAGTGCACACATTGACAACCGTTCTGTTAGATAGCTGCGTTTTGGATTTAGAAGCAGATATTTCCCTGTGCTTACTGCCGTTTCTTCCATATGCCGGTAAAGGGCTGAAAACGCCTGTTTTGGGACTCTGCAGAGAAAGGGTTTGCAGACTGCTGAATCCACACACTGGTTTAACTCTGGAAGTTGAGTGCACACATTGACAACCGTTCTGTTAGATAGCTGCGTTTTGGATTTAGAAGCAGATATTTCCCTGTGCTTACTGCCGTTTCTTCCATATGCCGGTAATGGGCTGAAAACGCCTGTTTTGGGACTCTGCAGAGAAAGTGTTTGCAGACTGCTGAATCCACGCACGCGTTTAACTCTGGAAGTTGAGAGCACACATTGACAACCGTTCTGTTAGATAGCTGCGTTTTGGATTTAGAAGCAGATATTTCCCTGGGCTTACTGCTGTTTCTTCCATATGCCGGTAATGGGCTGAAAACGCCTGTTTTGGGACTCTGCAGAGAAAGTGTTTGCAGACTGGTGAATCCTCACACGGGTTTAACTCTGGAAGTTGAGTGCACACATTGACAACCGTTCTGTTAGATAGCTGCGTTTTGGATTTAGAAGCAGATATTTCCCTGTGCTTACTGCTGTTTCTTCCATATGCCGGTAATGGGCTGAAAACGCCTGTTTTGGGACTCTGCAGAGAAAGTGTTTGCAGACTGCTGAATCCACACACGGGTTTATCTCTGGAAGTTGAGTGCACACATTGACAACCGTTCTGTTAGATAGCTGCGTTTTGGATTTAGAAGCAGATATTTCCCTGTGCTTACTGCTGTTTCTTCCATATGCCGGTAATGGGCTGAAAACGCCTGTTTTGGGACTCTGCAGAGAAAGTGTTTGCAGACTGCTGAATCCACACACGGGTTTAACTCTGGAAGTTGAGTGCACACATTGACAACTGTTCTGTTAGATAGCTGCGTTTTGGATTTAGAAGCAGATATTTCCCTGTGCTTACTGCCGTTTCTTCCATATGCCGGTAATGGGCTGAAAACGCCTGTTTTGGGACTCTGCAGAGAAAGTGTTTGCAGACTGCTGAATCCACACACGGGTTTAACTCTGGAAGTTGAGTGCACACATTGACAACCGTTCTGTTAGATAGCTGCGTTTTGGATTTAGAAGCAGATATTTCCCTGTGCTTACTGCTGTTTCTTCCATATGCCGGTAATGGCCTGAAAACGCCTGTTTTGGAACTCTGCAGAGAAAGGGTTTGCAGACTGCTGAATCCACACACGGGTTTAACTCTGGAAGTTGAGTGCACACATTGACAACCGTTCTGTTAGATAGCTGCGTTTTGGATTTAGAAGCAGATATTTCCCTGGGCTTACTGCTGTTTCTTCCATATGCCGGTAAAGGGCTGAAAATGCCTGTTTTGGGACTCTGCAGAGAAAGGGTTTGCAGACTGCTGAATCCACACACTGGTTTAACTCTGGAAGTTGAGTGCACACATTGACAACCGTTCTGTTAGATAGCTGCGTTTTGGATTTAGAAGCAGATATTTCCCTGTGCTTACTGCTGTTTCTTCCATATGCCGGTAATGGGCTGAAAACGCCTGTTTTGGGACTCTGCAGAGAAAGTGTTTCAAGACTGCTGAATCCACACACGGGTTTAATTCTGGAAGTTGAGTGCACACATTGACAACCGTTCTGTTAGATAGCTGCGTTTTGGATTTAGAAGCAGATATTTCCCTGTGCTTACTGCTGTTTCTTGCATATGCCGGTAATGGGCTGAAAACGCCTGTTTGGGGACTCTGCAGAGAAAGTGTTGGCAGACTGCTGAATCCACACACGGGTTTAACTCTGGAAGTTGAGTGCACACATTGACAACCGTTCTGTTAGATAGCTGCGTTTTGGATTTAGAAGCAGATATTTCCCTGGGCTTACTGCTGTTTCTTCCATATGCCGGTAATGGGCTGAAAACGCCTGTTTTGGGACTCTGCAGAGAAAGTGTTTGCAGACTGCTGAATCCACACACTGGTTTAACTCTGGAAGTTGAGTGCACACATTGACAACCGTTCTGTTAGATAGCTGCGTTTTGGATTTAGAAGCAGGTATTTCCCTGGGCTTACTGCTGTTTCTTCCATATGCCGGTATTGGGCTGAAAACGCCTGTTTTGGGACTCTGCAGAGAAAGTGTTTGCAGACTGCTGAATCCACACACTGGTTTAACTCTGGAAGTTGAGTGCACACATTGACAACCGTTCTGTTAGATAGCTGCGTTTTGGATTTAGAAGCAGATATTTCCCTGTGCTTACTGCTGTTTCTTCCATATGCCGGTATTGGGCTGAAAACGCCTGTTTTGGGACTCTGCAGAGAAAGTGTTTGCAGACTGCTGAATCCACACACGGGTTTATCTCTGGAAGTTGAGTGCACGCATTGACAACCATTCAGTTAGATAGCTGCCTTTTGGTTTTAGAAGCAGTTATTTCTCTTTACAGCATATACTCTCATTCACTCTGGAATAGCCAAACGCAGCTCCTAAAAGAAACGGGTTTCTAAGTATAATCAGATATTTCTCTTTACATCTTGTACCCCAGTACACTCTGATATATGCATACGCAGCTCCTGGAAGAAACGTGTTTGTAACTCGCTGAGTCTGTGCATATATTGAAGTCTCTTAGGTGAATGAACACACAGCAGAGGAGTTTGAAAAAAACATTTCTTCCATGTTATAGATGCACTGTTAACTGCTATTGCTTTTAGGCTGGTGTTTTCCTGGAAATGTTGGTTTTAGAATTTCCATATAAATGGTTTGTAAACTGCTGCTTAAGTGGAGCAGTTTAATTCGTTAAGTTGAATGCCCTCATTCACAATCATTCTGTTAGCTAGCTCCGTTTTGGTTTTAGAAGCCTGTGTTTCTAGTTACAGCATATACTCCCATTCATTCTGGAATAGCCAAACGCAGCTCCCAGAATAGACGTGTTTCTAAGTCGCTGAATCTAAACATAGATTCAACTCCCTTAGGTGAATGAACACACAGCACAGCAGTTTGAAAGAAACGTTTTATTTGAGTTTTAGACGCAGTCTTATTGCTATTTCTTAGAGGCCGGTATTTTGCTGGGAATGTCTGTTTTAGAATCTGCACAAAAATCTTTTCTAAACTGCTGCATAGAAACAACAGTTTATCTCAATAAGCTGAATGCACACAGTGACAACCATTCTGTTAGATGGCTCCGTGTTTGTTTTAGAACCAGATATTTCACTTTAAACCTTATACTCCAGTACACTCTGGAATATGCAAATGCAGCTCCTGGAAGAAACGTGTTTCTTACTCGCTGAATCTGAATATATACTCAAGACTCTTAGGTGAATGAACACAGAGCAGAGCATTTTGAAGAAAACGTTTCTTCTATGTTATAGATGCAGTCTTACTGCTACTTCTTTGAGGCTGGTGTTTTGCTGCAAATGTTGATTTTAGAATTTGCATATAAAGGGTTTCTAAACTGCTGCCTAAGAAGAGCAGATTAACCCTTTAAGTTGAATGCACACATTCACAACCATTCTGTTAGATAGCTCCGTTTTGGTTTTAGAAACAGATATTTCTCTTTACAGCATTTACTCCCATACACTCTGGAATATCGAAATGCAGCTCCTAGAATAAACGTGTTTCAAACTCGCTGAATCCAAACATAGATTCAACGACCTTTGGTGAACGAACACACTGCAGAGCAGTTTGAAAGAAACGTTCCCTCTGAGTTTTAGACGCAGTCTTACTGCTATTTCTTATAGGCCGGTATTTTGCTGGAAATGTCTGTTTGAGAATCTACACAGAAATGTTTTCTAAACTGCTGCATACAAACAGCAGTTTAGCTCAGTAAGTTGAATGCACACATTGACAACCATTCCATTAGATCATCCGTTTTTCTTTTGGAACGAGACATTTGTCTTTACATCTTATACTCCAGTATACTCTGGAATAGGCAAACACAGCTCCTGGAAGAAACGTGTTGCTAACTAGCTGAATCTGAACATATATTCAAGTCTCTTATATGAATGAACACACAGCAGAGCAGTTTGAATACAGTTTCTTCCATGTTAAAGATGCAGTCTTACTGCTATTTCCTATCGGCTGGTGTTTTGCTGGAAAGGTCTGTATTTGCATATAAAGGGCTTCTAAAGTGCTGCATGAGAAGAGCAGTTTACCTCTTTAAGCCGAAGGCACACATTCACAACCACTCTGCTAGATAGATCCATTTTGGTTTTAGAAACAGATATTTCTCTTTACAGCATATACTCCCATTCAATCTGGAATATCCAAAGACAGCTCCTAGAATAAACGTGTTTCTATCTCGCTGAATCTAAACATAGATTCAACTCCCTTAAGCCAAAGAACACAAGGCCGAGCAGTTTGAAAGAAACGTTTCTTCTGAGTTTTAGACGCAGTCTTAATGCTCTTTCTTATATATGCCGGTACTGGGCCGGAAAGGCCTGTTTTGAGACTCTGCACAGAAAGTGTTTGCAGACTGCTGAATCCACACACGGGTTTAACTCTGGAAGTTGAGTGCACACATTGACAACCGTTCTGTTAGATAGCTGCGTTTTGGATTTAGAAGCAGATATTTCCCTGGGCTTACTGCCGTTTCTTCCATATGCCAGTAATGGGCTGAAAACGCCTGTTTTGGGACTCTGCAGAGAAAGTGTTTGCAGACTGCTGAATCCACACACGGGTTTAACTCTGGAAGTTGAGTGCACACATTGACAACCGTTCTGTTAGATAGCTGCGTTTTGGATTTAGAAGCAGATATTTCCCTGGGCTTACTGCTGTTTCTTCCATATGCCGGTAATGGGCTGAAAACGCCTGTTTTGGGACTCTGCAGAGAAAGTGTTTGCAGACTGCTGAATCCACACACGGGTTTAACTCTGGAAGTTGAGTGCACACATTGACAACCGTTCTGTTAGACAGCTGCGTTTTGGATTTAGAAGCAGATATTTCCCTGGGCTTACTGCTGTTTCTTCCATATGCCGGTAATGGGCTGAAAACGCCTGTTTTGGGACTCTGCAGAGAAAGTGTTTGCAGACTGCTGAATCCACACACGGGTTTAACTCTGGAAGTTGAGTGCACACATTGACAACCGTTCTGTTAGATAGCTGCGTTTTGGATTTAGAAGCAGATATTTCCCTGGGCTTACTGCTGTTTCTTCCATATGCAGGTAAAGGGCTGAAAACGCCTGTTTTGGGACTCTGCAGAGAAAGTGTTTGCAGACTGCTGAATCCATACACGGGTTAAACTCTGGAAGTTGAGTGCACACATTGACAACCGTTCTGTTAGATAGCTGCGTTTTGGATTTAGAATCAGATATTTCCCTGTGCTTACTGCCGTTTCTTCCATATGCCGGTAATGGGCTGAAAACGCCTGTTTTGGGACTCTGCAGAGAAAGTGTTTGCAGACTGCTGAATCCACACACGGGTTTAACTCTGGAAGTTGAGTGCACACATTGACAACCGTTCTGTTAGATAGCTGCGTTTTGGATTTAGGAGCAGATATTTCCCTGTGCTTACCGCTGTTTCTTCCATATGCCGGTAATGGGCTGAAAACGCCTGTTTTGGGACTCTGCAGAGAAAGTGTTTGCAGACTGCTGAATCCACACACGTGTTTAACTCTGGAAGTTGAGTGCACACATTGACAACCGTTCTGTTAGATAGCTGCGTTTTGGATTTAGAAGCAGATATTTCCCTGTGCTTACTGCTGTTTCTTCCATATGCCGGTAATGGGTTGAAAACGCCTGTTTTGGGACTCTGCAGAGAAAGTGTTTGCAGACTGCTGAATCCACACACGGGTTTAACTCTGGAAGTTGAGTGCACACATTGACAACCGTTCTGTTAGATAGCTGCGTTTTGGATTTAGAAGCAGATATTTCCCTGGGCTTACTGCTGTTTCTTCCATATGCCGGTAATGGGCTGAAAACGCCTGTTTTGGGACTGCAGAGAAAGGGTTTGCAGACTCCTGAATCCACACACGGGTTTAACTCTGGAAGTTGAGTGCACACATTGACAACCGTTCTGTTAGATAGCTGCGTTTTGGATTTAGAAGCAGATATTTCCCTGTGCTTACTGCTGTTTCTTCCATATGCCGGTAAAGGGCTGAAAACGCCTGTTTTGGGACTCTGCAGAGAAAGTGTTTGCAGACTGCTGAATCCACACACGGGTTTAACTCTGGAAGCTGAGTGCACACATTGAAAACCGTTCTGTTAGATAGCTGCGTTTTGGATTTAGAAGCAGATATTTCCCTGTGCTTACTGCCGTTTCTTCCATATGCCGGTAATGGGCTGAAAACGCCTGTTTTGGGACTCTGCAGAGAAAGTGTTTGCAGACTGCTGAATCCACACACGGGTTTAACTCTGGAAGTTGAGTGCACACATTGACAACCGTTCTGTTAGATAGCTGCGTTTTGGATTTAGAAGCAGATATTTCCCTGTGCTTACTGCTGTTTCTTCCATATGCCGGTAATTGGCTGAAAACGCCTGTTTGGGGACTCTGCAGAGAAAGTGTTTGCAGACTGCTGAATCCACACACGGGTTCAACTCTGGAAGTTGAGTGCACACATTGACAACCGTTCTGTTAGATAGCTGCGTTTTGGATTTAGAAGCAGATATTTCCCTGGGCTTACTGCTGTTTCTTCCATATGCCGGTAATGGGCTGAAAACGCCTGTTTTGGGACTCTGCAGAGAAAGTGTTTGCAGACTGCTGAATCCACACACGGGTTTAACTCTGGAAGCTGAGTGCACACATTGACAACCGTTCTGTTAGATAGCTGCGTTTTGGATTTAGAAGCAGATATTTCCCTGTGCTTACTGCTGTTTCTTCCATATGCCGGTAATGGGCTGAAAACGCCTGTTTTGGGACTCTGCAGAGAAAGTGTTTGCAGACTGCTGAATTCACACACGGGTTTAACTCTGGAAGTTGAGTGCACACATTGACAACCGTTCTGTTAGATAGCTGCGTTTTGGATTTAGAAGCAGATATTTCCCTGTGCTTACTGCTGTTTCTTCCATATGCCGGTAAAGGTCTGAAAACGCCTGTTTTGGGACTCTGCAGAGAAAGTGTTTGCAGACTGCTGAATCCACACACGGGTTTAACTCTGGAAGTTGAGTGCACACATTGACAACCGTTCTGTTAGATAGCTGCGTTTTGGATTTAGAAGCAGATATTTCCCTGTGCTTACTGCCGTTTCTTCCATATGCCGGTAATGGGCTGAAAACGCCTGTTTTGGGACTCTGCAGAGAAGATGTTTGCAGACTGCTGAATCCACACACGGGTTTAACTCTGGAAGTTGAGTGCACACATTGACAAACGTTCTGTTAGATAGCTGCGTTTTGGATTTAGAAGCACATATTTCCCTGTGCTTACTGCTGTTTCTTCCATATGCCGGTAATGGCCTGAAAACGCCTGTTTTGGGACTCTGCAGAGAAAGTGTTTGCAGACTGCTGAATCCACACACGGGTTTAACTCTGGAAGTTGAGTGCACACATTGACAACCGTTCTGTTAGATAGCTGCGTTTTGGATTTAGAAGCAGATATTTCCCTGTGCTTACTGCCGTTTCTTCCATATGCCGGTAATGGGCTGAAAACGCCTGTTTTGGGACTCTGCAGAGAAAGTGTTTGCAGACTGCTGAATCCACACACGGGTTTAACTCTGGAAGTTGAGTGCACACATTGACAACCGTTCTGTTAGATAGCTGCGTTTTGGATTTGGAAGCAGATATTTCCCTGGGCTTACTGCTGTTTCTTCCATATGCCGGTAATGGGCTGAAAACGCCTGTTTTGGGACTCTGCAGAGAAAGTGTTTGCAGACTGCTGAATCCACACACCGGTTTAACTCTTGAAGTTGAGTGCACACATTGACAACCGTTCTGTTAGATAGCTGCGTTTTGGATTTAGAAGCAGATATTTCCCTGTGCTTACTGCTGTTTCTTCCATATGCCGGCAATGGGCTGAAAACGCCTGTTTTGGGACTCTGCAGAGAAAGTGTTTGCAGACTGCTGAATCCACACACGGGTTTATCTCTGGAAGTTGAGTGCACACATTGACAACCGTTCTGTTAGATAGCTGCGTTTTGGATTTAGAGGCAGATATTTCCCTGTGCTTACTGCTGTTTCTTCCATATGCCGGTAATGGGCTGAAAACGCCTGTTTTGGGACTCTGCAGAGAAAGTGTTTGCAGACTGCTGAATCCACACACGGGTTAAACTCTGGAAGTTGAGTGCACACATTGACAACCGTTCTGTTAGATAGCTGCGTTTTGGATTTAGAAGGAGATATTTCCCTGTGCTTACTGCTGTTTCTTCCATATGCCGGTAAAGGGCTGAAAACGCCTGTTTTGGGACTCTGCAGAGAAAGGGTTTGCAGACTGCTGAATCCACACACTGGTTTAACTCTGGAAGTTGAGTGCACACATTGACAACCGTTCTGTTAGATAGCTGCGTTTTGGATTTAGAAGCAGATATTTCCCTGTGCTTACTGCCGTTTCTTCCATATGCCGGTAATGGGCTGAAAACGCCTGTTTTGGGACTCTGCAGAGAATGTGTTTGCAGACTGCTGAATCCACACACGGGTTTAACTCTGGAAGTTGAGTGCACACATTGACAACCGTTCTGTTAGATAGCTGCGTTTTGGATTTGGAAGCAGATATTTCCCTGGGCTTACTGCTGTTTCTTCCATATGCCGGTAATGGGCTGAAAACGCCTGTTTTGGGACTCTGCAGAGAAAGTGTTTGCAGACTGCTGAATCCACACACCGGTTTAACTCTGGAAGTTGAGTGCACACATTGACAACCGTTCTGTTAGATAGCTGTGTTTTGGATTTAGAAGCAGATATTTCCCTGTGCTTACTGCTGTTTCTTCCATATGCCGGCAATGGGCTGAAAACGCCTGTTTTGGGACTCTGCAGAGAAAGTGTTTGCAGACTGCTGAATCCACACACGGGTTTATCTCTGGAAGTTGAGTGCACACATTGACAACCGTTCTGTTAGATAGCTGCGTTTTGGATTTAGAAGCAGATATTTCCCTGTGCTTACTGCTGTTTCTTCCATATGCCGGTAATGGGCTGAAAACGCCTGTTTTGGGACTCTGCAGAGAAAGTGTTTGCAGACTGCTGAATCCACACACGGGTTAAACTCTGGAAGTTGAGTGCACACATTGACAACCGTTCTGTTAGATAGCTGCGTTTTGGATTTAGAAGCAGATATTTCCCTGTGCTTACTGCTGTTTCTTCCATATGCCGGTAAAGGGCTGAAAACGCCTGTTTTGGGACTCTGCAGAGAAAGGGTTTGCAGACTGCTGAATCCACACACTGGTTTAACTCTGGAAGTTGAGTGCACACATTGACAACCGTTCTGTTAGATAGCTGCGTTTTGGATTTAGAAGCAGATATTTCCCTGTGCTTACTGCCGTTTCTTCCATATGCCGGTAATGGGCTGAAAACGCCTGTTTTGGGACTCTGCAGAGAATGTGTTTGCAGACTGCTGAATCCACACACGGGTTTAACTCTGGAAGTTGAGTGCACACATTGACAACCGTTCTGTTAGATAGCTGCGTTTTGTATTTAGAAGCAGATATTTCCCTGGGCTTACTGCTGTTTCTTCCATATGCAGGTAAAGGGCTGAAAACGCCTGTTTTGGGACTCTGCAGAGAAAGTGTTTGCAGACTGCTGAATCCATACACGGGTTAAACTCTGGAAGATGAGTGCACACATTGACAACCGTTCTGTTAGATAGCTGCGTTTTGGATTTAGAATCAGATATTTCCCTGTGCTTACTGCCGTTTCTTCCATATGCCGGTAATGGGCTGAAAACGCCTGTTTTGGGACTCTGCAGAGAAAGTGTTTGCAGACTGCTTAATCCACACACGGGTTTATCTCTGGAAGTTGAGTGCACACATTGACAACCGTTCTGTTAGATAGCTGCGTTTTGGATTTAGAAGCAGATATTTCCCTGTGCTTACTGCTGTTTCTTCCATATGCCGGTAATGGGCTGAAAACGCCTGTTTTGGGACTCTGCAGAGAAAGTGTTTGCAGACTGCTGAATCCACTCACGGGTTTAACTCTGGAAGTTGAGTGCACACATTGACAACCGTTCTGTTAGATAGCTGCGTTTTGGATTTAGAAGCAGATATTTCCCTGTGCTTACTGCCGTTTCTTCCATATGCCGGTAATGGGCTGAAAACGCCTGTTTTGGGACTCTGCAGAGAAAGTGTTTGCAGACTGCTGAATCCACACACGGGTTCAACTCTGGAAGTTGAGTGCACACATTGACAACCGTTCTGTTAGATAGCTGCGTTTTGGATTTAGAAGCAGATATTTCCCTGTGCTTACTCCCGTTTCTTCCATATGCCGGTAATGGGCTGAAAACGCCTGTTTTGGGACTCTGCAGAGAAAGTGTTTGCAGACTGCTGAATCCACACACGGGTTTAACTCTGGAAGTTGAGTGCACACATTGACAACCGTTCTGTTAGATAGCTGCGTTTTGGATTTAGAAGCAGATATTTCCCTGTGCTTACTGCCGTTTCTTCCATATGCCGGTAATGGGCTGAAAACGCCTGTTTTGGGACTCTGCAGAGAAAGTGTTTGCAGACCGCTGAATCCACGCATGGGTTTAACTCTGGAAGTTGAGTGCACACATTGACAACCGTTCTGTTAGATAGCTGCGTTTTGGATTTAGAAGCAGATATTTCCCTGGGCTTACTCCCGTTTCTTCCATATGCCCGGTAATGGGCTGAAAACGCCTGTTTTGGGACTCTGCAGAGAAAGTGTTTGCAGACTGCTGAATCCACACACGGGTTTAACTCTGGAAGTTGAGTGCACACATTGACAACCGTTCTGTTAGATAGCTGCGTTTTGGATTTAGAAGCAGATATTTCCCTGTGCTTACTGCCGTTTCTTCCATATGCCAGTAATGGGCTGAAAACGCCTGTTTTGGGACTCTGCAGAGAAAGTGTTTGCAGACTGCTGAATCCACACACGGGTTTAACTCTGGAAGTTGAGTGCACACATTGACAACCGTTCTGTTAGATAGCTGTGTTTTGGATTTAGAAGCAGATATTTCCCTGTGCTTACTGCTGATTCTTCCATATGCCGGTAATGGGCTGAAAACGCCTGTTTGGGGACTCTGCAGAGAAAGTGTTTGCAGACTGCTGAATCCACACACGGGTTTAACTCTGGAAGTTGAGTGCACACATTGACAACCGTTCTGTTAGATAGCTGCGTTTTGGATTTAGAAGCAGATATTTCCCTGGGCTTACTGCTGTTTCTTCCATATGCCGGTAATGGGCTGAAAACGCCTGTCTTGGGACTCTGCAGAGAAAGTGTTTGCAGACTGCTGAATCCACACACGGGTTTAACTCTGGAAGTTGAGTGCACACATTGACAACCGTTCTGTTAGATAGCTGCGTTTTGTATTTAGAAGCAGATATTTCCCTGGGCTTACTGCTGTTTCTTCCATATGCAGGTAAAGGGCTGAAAACGCCTGTTTTGGGACTCTGCAGAGAAAGTGTTTGCAGACTGCTGAATCCATACACGGGTTAAACTCTGGAAGATGAGTGCACACATTGACAACCGTTCTGTTAGATAGCTGCGTTTTGGATTTAGAATCAGATATTTCCCTGTGCTTACTGCCGTTTCTTCCATATGCCGGTAATGGGCTGAAAACGCCTGTTTTGGGACTCTGCAGAGAAAGTGTTTGCAGACTGCTGAATCCACACACGGGTTTATCTCTGGAAGTTGAGTGCACACATTGACAACCGTTCTGTTAGATAGCTGCGTTTTGGATTTAGAAGCAGATATTTCCCTGTGCTTACTGCTGTTTCTTCCATATGCCGGTAATGGGCTGAAAACGCCTGTTTTGGGACTCTGCAGAGAAAGTGTTTGCAGACTGCTGAATCCACTCACGGGTTTAACTCTGGAAGTTGAGTGCACACATTGACAACCGTTCTGTTAGATAGCTGCGTTTTGGATTTAGAAGCAGATATTTCCCTGTGCTTACTGCCGTTTCTTCCATATGCCGGTAATGGGCTGAAAACGCCTGTTTTGGGACTCTGCAGAGAAAGTGTTTGCAGACTGCTGAATCCACACACGGGTTTAACTCTGGAAGTTGAGTGCACACATTGACAACCGTTCTGTTAGATAGCTGCGTTTTGGATTTAGAAGCAGATATTTCCCTGGGCTTACTCCCGTTTCTTCCATATGCCGGTAATGGGCTGAAAACGCCTGTTTTGGGACTCTGCAGAGAAAGTGTTTACAGACTGCTGAATCCACACACGGGTTTAACTCTGGAAGTTGAGTGCACACATTGACAACCGTTCTGTTAGATAGCTGCGTTTTGGATTTAGAAGCAGATATTTCCCTGTGCTTACTGCCGTTTCTTCCATATGCCGGTAATTGGGCTGAAAACGCCTGTTTTGGGACTCTGCAGAGAAAGTGTTTGCAGACCGCTGAATCCACGCATGGGTTTAACTCTGGAAGTTGAGTGCACACATTGACAACCGTTCTGTTAGATAGCTGCGTTTTGGATTTAGAAGCAGATATTTCCCTGGGCTTACTGCCGTTTCTTCCATATGCCGGTAATGCGGCTGAAAACGCCTGTTTTGGGACTCTGCAGAGAAAGTGTTTGCAGACTGCTGAATCCACACACGGGTTTAACTCTGGAAGTTGAGTGCACACATTGATAACCGTTCTGTTAGATAGCTGCGTTTTGGATTTAGAAGCAGATATTTCCCTGTGCTTACTGCTGTTTCTTCCATATGCCGGTAATGGGCTGAAAACGCCTGTTTTGGGACTCTGCAGAGAAAGTGTTTGCAGACTGCTGAATCCACACACGGGTTTATCTCTCGAAGTTGAGTGCACACATTGACAACCGTTCTGTTAGATAGCTGCGTTTTGGATTTAGAAGCAGATATTTCCCTGTGCTTACTGCTGTTTCTTCCATATGCCGGTAATGGGCTGAAAACGCCTGTTTTAGGACTCTGCAGAGAAAGTGTTTGCAGACTGCTGAATCCACACACCGGGTTTAACTCTGGAAGTTGAGTGCACACATTGACAACCGTTCTGTTAGATAGCTGCGTTTTGGATTTGGAAGCAGATATTTCCCTGGGCTTACTGCCGTTTCTTCCATATGCCGGTAATGGGCTGAAAACGCCTGTTTTGGGACTCTGCAGAGAAAGTGTTTGCAGACTGCTGAATCCACACACCGGTTTAACTCTGGAAGTTGAGTGCACACATTGACAACCGTTCTGTTAGATAGCTGCGTTTTGGATTTAGAAGCAGATATTTCCCTGTGCTTACTGCTGTTTCTTCCATATGCCGGCAATGGGCTGAAAACGCCTGTTTTGGGACTCTGCAGAGAAAGTGTTTGCAGACTGCTGAATCCACACACGGGTTTATCTCTGGAAGTTGAGTGCACACATTGACAACCGTTCTGTTAGATAGCTGCGTTTTGGATTTAGAAGCAGATATTTCCCTGTGCTTACTGCTGTTTCTTCCATATGCCGGTAATGGGCTGAAAACGCCTGTTTTGGGACTCTGCAGAGAAAGTGTTTGCAGACTGCTGAATCCACACACGGGTTAAACTCTGGAAGTTGAGTGCACACATTGACAACCGTTCTGTTAGATAGCTGCGTTTTGGATTTAGAAGCAGATATTTCCCTGTGCTTACTGCTGTTTCTTCCATATGCCGGTAAAGGGCTGAAAACGCCTGTTTTGGGACTCTGCAGAGAAAGTGTTTGCAGACTGCTGAATCCACACACTGGTTTAACTCTGGAAGTTGAGTGCACACATTGACAACCGTTCTGTTAGATAGCTGCGTTTTGGATTTAGAAGCAGATATTTCCCTGTGCTTACTGCCGTTTCTTCCATATGCCGGTAATGGGCTGAAAACGCCTGTTTTGGGACTCTGCAGAGAATGTGTTTGCAGACTGCTGAATCCACACACGGGTTTAACTCTGGAAGTTGAGTGCACACATTGACAACCGTTCTGTTAGATAGCTGCGTTTTGGATTTAGAAGCAGATATTTCCCTGTGCTTACTGCCGTTTCTTCCATATGCCAGTAATGGGCTGAAAACGCCTGTTTTGGGACTCTGCAGAGAAAGTGTTTGCAGACTGCTGAATCCACACACGGGTTAAACTCTGGAAGTTGAGTGCACACATTGACAACCGTTCTGTTAGATAGCTGCGTTTTGTATTTAGAAGCAGATATTTCCCTGGGCTTACTGCTGTTTCTTCCATATGCAGGTAAAGGGCTGAAAACGCCTGTTTTGGGACTCTGCAGAGAAAGTGTTTGCAGACTGCTGAATCCATACACGGGTTAAACTCTGGAAGATGAGTGCACACATTGACAACCGTTCTGTTAGATAGCTGCGTTTTGGATTTAGAATCAGATATTTCCCTGTGCTTACTGCCGTTTCTTCCATATGCCGGTAATGGGCTGAAAACGCCTGTTTTGGGACTCTGCAGAGAAAGTGTTTGCAGACTGCTGAATCCACACACGGGTTTATCTCTGGAAGTTGAGTGCACACATTGACAACCGTTCTGTTAGATAGCTGCGTTTTGGATTTAGAAGCAGATATTTCCCTGTGCTTACTGCTGTTTCTTCCATATGCCGGTAATGGGCTGAAAACGCCTGTTTTGGGACTCTGCAGAGAAAGTGTTTGCAGACTGCTGAATCCACTCACGGGTTTAACTCTGGAAGTTGAGTGCACACATTGACAACCGTTCTGTTAGATAGCTGCGTTTTGGATTTAGAAGCAGATATTTCCCTGTGCTTACTGCCGTTTCTTCCATATGCCGGTAATGGGCTGAAAACGCCTGTTTTGGGACTCTGCAGAGAAAGTGTTTGCAGACTGCTGAATCCACACACGGGTTTAACTCTGGAAGTTGAGTGCACACATTGACAACCGTTCTGTTAGATAGCTGCGTTTTGGATTTAGAAGCAGATATTTCCCTGGGCTTACTCCCGTTTCTTCCATATGCCGGTAATGGGCTGAAAACGCCTGTTTTGGGACTCTGCAGAGAAAGTGCTTGCAGACTGCTGAATCCACACACGGGTTTAACTCTGGAAGTTGAGTGCACACATTGACAACCGTTCTGTTAGATAGCTGCGTTTTGGATTTAGAAGCAGATATTTCCCTGTGCTTACTGCCGTTTCTTCCATATGCCGGTAATGGGCTGAAAACGCCTGTTTTGGGACTCTGCAGAGAAAGTGTTTGCAGACTGCTGAATCCACGCACGGGTTTAACTCTGGAAGTTGAGTGCACACATTGACAACCGTTCTGTTAGATAGCTGCGTTTTGGATTTAGAAGCAGATATTTCCCTGGGCTTACTGCCGTTTCTTCCATATGCCGGTAATGGGCTGAAAACGCCTGTTTTGGGACTCTGCAGAGAAAGTGTTTGCAGACTGCTGAATCCACACACGGGTTTAACTCTGGAAGTTGAGTGCACACATTGACAACCGTTCTGTTAGATAGCTGCGTTTTGGATTTAGAAGCAGATATTTCCCTGTGCTTACTGCCGTTTCTTCCATATGCCAGTAATGGGCTGAAAACGCCTGTTTTGGGACTCTGCAGAGAAAGTGTTTGCAGACTGCTGAATCCACACACGGGTTTAACTCTGGAAGTTGAGTGCACACATTGACAACCGTTCTGTTAGATAGCTGTGTTTTGGATTTAGAAGCAGATATTTCCCTGTGCTTACTGCTGATTCTTCCATATGCCGGTAATGGGCTGAAAACGCCTGTTTGGGGACTCTGCAGAGAAAGTGTTTGCAGACTGCTGAATCCACACACGGGTTTAACTCTGGAAGTTGAGTGCACACATTGACAACCGTTCTGTTAGATAGCTGCGTTTTGGATTTAGAAGCAGATATTTCCCTGGGCTTACTCCCGTTTCTTCCATATGCCGGTAATGGGCTGAAAACGCCTGTTTTGGGACTCTGCAGAGAAAGTGTTTGCAGACTGCTGAATCCACACACGGGTTTAACTCTGGAAGTTGAGTGCACACATTGACAACCGTTCTGTTAGATAGCTGCGTTTTGGATTTAGAAGCAGATATTTCCCTGTGCTTACTGCCGTTTCTTCCATATGCCGGTAATGGGCTGAAAACGCCTGTTTTGGGACTCTGCAGAGAAAGTGTTTGCAGACCGCTGAATCCACGCATGGGTTTAACTCTGGAAGTTGAGTGCACACATTGACAACCGTTCTGTTAGATAGCTGCGTTTTGGATTTAGAAGCAGATATTTCCCTGGGCTTACTGCCGTTTCTTCCATATGCCGGTAATGGGCTGAAAACGCCTGTTTTGGGACTCTGCAGAGAAAGTGTTTGCAGACTGCTGAATCCACACACGGGTTTAACTCTGGAAGTTGAGTGCACACATTGACAACCGTTCTGTTAGATAGCTGCGTTTTGGATTTAGAAGCAGATATTTCCCTGTGCTTACTGCTGTTTCTTCCATATGCCGGTAATGGGCTGAAAACGCCTGTTTTGGGACTCTGCAGAGAAAGTGTTTGCAGACTGCTGAATCCACACACGGGTTTATCTCTCGAAGTTGAGTGCACACATTGACAACCGTTCTGTTAGATAGCTGCGTTTTGGATTTAGAAGCAGATATTTCCCTGTGCTTACTGCTGTTTCTTCCATATGCCGGTAATGGGCTGAAAACGCCTGTTTTGGGACTCTGCAGAGAAAGTGTTTGCAGACTGCTGAATCCACACACGGGTTTAACTCTGGAAGTTGAGTGCACACATTGACAACCGTTCTGTTAGATAGCTGCGTTTTGGATTTGGAAGCAGATATTTCCCTGGGCTTACTGCTGTTTCTTCCATATGCCGGTAATGGGCTGAAAACGCCTGTTTTGGGACTCTGCAGAGAAAGAGTTTGCAGACTGCTGAATCCACACACCGGTTTAACTCTTGAAGTTGAGTGCACACATTGACAACCGTTCTGTTAGATAGCTGCGTTTTGGATTTAGAAGCAGATATTTCCCTGTGCTTACTGCTGTTTCTTCCATATGCCGGCAATGGGCTGAAGACGCCTGTTTTGGGACTCTGCAGAGAAAGTGTTTGCAGACTGCTGAATCCACACACGGGTTTATCTCTGGAAGTTGAGTGCACACATTGACAACCGTTCTGTTAGATAGCTGCGTTTTGGATTTAGAGGCAGATATTTCCCTGTGCTTACTGCTGTTTCTTCCATATGCCGGTAATGGGCTGAAAACGCCTGTTTTGGGACTCTGCAGAGAAAGTGTTTGCAGACTGCTGAATCCACACACGGGTTAAACTCTGGAAGTTGAGTGCACACATTGACAACCGTTCTGTTAGATAGCTGCGTTTTGGATTTAGAAGCAGATATTTCCCTGTGCTTACTGCTGTTTCTTCCATATGCCGGTAAAGGGCTGAAAACGCCTGTTTTGGGACTCTGCAGAGAAAGGGTTTCCAGACTGCTGAATCCACACACTGGTTTAAGTCTGGAAGTTGAGTGCACACATTGACAACCGTTCTGTTAGATAGCTGCGTTTTGGATTTAGAAGCAGATATTTCCCTGTGCTTACTGCCGTTTCTTCCATATGCCGGTAATGGGCTGAAAACGCCTGTTTTGGGACTCTGCAGAGAATGTGTTTGCAGACTGCTGAATCCACACACGGGTTTAACTCTGGAAGTTGAGTGCACACATTGACAACCGTTCTGTTAGATAGCTGCGTTTTGGATTTGGAAGCAGATATTTCCCTGGGCTTACTGCTGTTTCTTCCATATGCCGGTAATGGGCTGAAAACGCCTGTTTTGGGACTCTGCAGAGAAAGTGTTTGCAGACTGCTGAATCCACACACCGGTTTAACTCTGGAAGTTGAGTGCACACATTGACAACCGTTCTGTTAGATAGCTGCGTTTTGGATTTAGAAGCAGATATTTCCCTGTGCTTACTGCTGTTTCTTCCATATGCCGGCAATGGGCTGAAAACGCCTGTTTTGGGACTCTGCAGAGAAAGTGTTTGCAGACTGCTGAATCCACACACGGGTTTATCTCTGGAAGTTGAGTGCACACATTGACAACCGTTCTGTTAGATAGCTGCGTTTTGGATTTAGAAGCAGATATTTCCCTGTGCTTACTGCTGTTTCTTCCATATGCCGGTAATGGGCTGAAAACGCCTGTTTTGGGACTCTGCAGAGAAAGTGTTTGCAGACTGCTGAATCCACACACGGGTTAAACTCTGGAAGTTGAGTGCACACATTGACAACCGTTCTGTTAGATAGCTGCGTTTTGGATTTAGAAGCAGATATTTCCCTGTGCTTACTGCTGTTTCTTCCATATGCCGGTAAAGGGCTGAAAACGCCTGTTTTGGGACTCTGCAGAGAAAGGGTTTGCAGACTGCTGAATCCACACACTGGTTTAACTCTGGAAGTTGAGTGCACACATTGACAACCGTTCTGTTAGATAGCTGCGTTTTGGATTTAGAAGCAGATATTTCCCTGTGCTTACTGCCGTTTCTTCCATATGCCGGTAATGGGCTGAAAACGCCTGTTTTGGGACTCTGCAGAGAATGTGTTTGCAGACTGCTGAATCCACACACGGGTTTAACTCTGGAAGTTGAGTGCACACATTGACAACCGTTCTGTTAGATAGCTGCGTTTTGGATTTAGAAGCAGATATTTCCCTGTGCTTACTGCCGTTTCTTCCATATGCCAGTAATGGGCTGAAAACGCCTGTTTTGGGACTCTGCAGAGAAAGTGTTTGCAGACTGCTGAATCCACACACGGGTTTAACTCTGGAAGTTGAGTGCACACATTGACAACCGTTCTGTTAGATAGCTGTGTTTTGGATTTAGAAGCAGATATTTCCCTGTGCTTACTGCTGATTCTTCCATATGCCGGTAATGGGCTGAAAACGCCTGTTTGGGGACTCTGCAGAGAAAGTGTTTGCAGACTGCTGAATCCACACACGGGTTTAACTCTGGAAGTTGAGTGCACACATTGACAACCGTTCTGTTAGATAGCTGCGTTTTGGATTTAGAAGCAGATATTTCCCTGGGCTTACTGCTGTTTCTTCCATATGCCGGTAATGGGCTGAAAACGCCTGTTTTGGGACTCTGCAGAGAAAGTGTTTGCAGACTGCTGAATCCACACACGGGTTTAACTCTGGAAGTTGAGTGCACACATTGACAACCGTTCTGTTAGATAGCTGCGTTTTGTATTTAGAAGCAGATATTTCCCTGGGCTTACTGCTGTTTCTTCCATATGCAGGTAAAGGGCTGAAAACGCCTGTTTTGGGACTCTGCAGAGAAAGTGTTTGCAGACTGCTGAATACATACACGGGTTAAACTCTGGAAGATGAGTGCACACATTGACAACCGTTCTGTTAGATAGCTGCGTTTTGGATTTAGAATCAGATATTTCCCTGTGCTTACTGCCGTTTCTTCCATATGCCGGTAATGGGCTGAAAACGCCTGTTTTGGGACTCTGCACAGAAAGTGTTTGCAGACTGCTGAATCCACACACGGGTTTATCTCTGGAAGTTGAGTGCACACATTGACAACCGTTCTGTTAGATAGCTGCGTTTTGGATTTAGAAGCAGATATTTCCCTGTGCTTACTGCTGTTTCTTCCATATGCCGGTAATGGGCTGAAAACGCCTGTTTTGGGACTCTGCAGAGAAAGTGTTTGCAGACTGCTGAATCCACACACGGGTTTAACTCTGGAAGTTGAGTGCACACATTGACAACCGTTCTGTTAGATAGCTGCGTTTTGGATTTAGAAGCAGATATTTCCCTGTGCTTACTGCCGTTTCTTCCATATGCCGGTAATGGGCTGAAAACGCCTGTTTTGGGACTCTGCAGAGAAAGTGTTTGCAGACTGCTGAATCCACACACGGGTTTAACTCTGGAAGTTGAGTGCACACATTGACAACCGTTCTGTTAGATAGCTGCGTTTTGGATTTAGAAGCAGATATTTCCCTGGGCTTACTCCCGTTTCTTCCATATGCCGGTAATGGGCTGAAAACGCCTGTTTTGGGACTCTGCAGAGAAAGTGTTTGCAGACTGCTGAATCCACACACGGGTTTAACTCTGGAAGTTGAGTGCACACATTGACAACCGTTCTGTTAGATAGCTGCGTTTTGGATTTAGAAGCAGATATTTCCCTGTGCTTACTGCCGTTTCTTCCATATGCCGGTAATGGGCTGAAAACGCCTGTTTTGGGACTCTGCAGAGAAAGTGTTTGCAGACCGCTGAATCCACGCACGGGTTTAACTCTGGAAGTTGAGTGCACACATTGACAACCGTTCTGTTAGATAGCTGCGTTTTGGATTTAGAAGCAGATATTTCCCTGGGCTTACTGCCGTTTCTTCCATATGCCGGTAATGGGCTGAAAACGCCTGTTTTGGGACTCTGCAGAGAAAGTGTTTGCATACTGCTGAATCCACACACGGGTTTAACTCTGGAAGTTCAGTGCACACATTGACAACCGTTCTGTTAGATAGCTGCGTTTTGAATTTAGAAGCAGATATTTCCCTGTGCTTACTGCTGTTTCTTCCATATGCCGGTAATGGGCTGAAAACGCCTGTTTTGGGACTCTGCAGAGAAAGTGTTTGCAGACTGCTGAATCCACACACGGGTTTAACTCTGGAAGTTGAGTGCACACATTGACAACCGTTCTGTTAGATAGCTGCGTTTTGGATTTAGAAGCAGATATTTCCCTGTGCTTACTGCTGTTTCTTCCATATGCCGGTAATGGGCTGAAAACGCCTGTTTTAGGACTCTGCAGAGAAAGTGTTTGCAGACTGCTGAATCCACACACGGGTTTAACTCTGGAAGTTGAGTGCACACATTGACAACCGTTCTGTTAGATAGCTGCGTTTTGGATTTAGAAGCAGATATTTCCCTGTGCTTACTGCCGTTTCTTCCATATGCCGGTAATGGGCTGAAAACGCCTGTTTTGGGACGCTGCAGAGAAAGTGTTTGCAGACTGCTGAATCCACACACCGGTTTAACTCTGGAAGTTGAGTGCACACATTGACAACCGTTCTGTTAGATAGCTGCGTTTTGGATTTAGAAGCAGATATTTCCCTGTGCTTACTGCTGTTTCTTCCATATGCCGGTAATGGGCTGAAAACGCCTGTTTTGGGACTCTGCAGAGAAAGTGTTTGCAGACTGCTGAATCCACACACGGGTTTAACTCTGGAAGTTGAGTGCACACATTGACAACCGTTCTGTTAGATAGCTGCGTTTTGGATTTAGAAGCAGATATTTCCCTGTGCTTACTGCTGTTTCTTCCATATGCCGGTAATGGGCTGAAAACGCCTGTTTTGGGACTCTGCAGAGAAAGTGTTTGCAGACTGCTGAATCCACGCACGGGTTTAACTCTGGAAGTTGAGTGCACACATTGACAACCGTTCTGTTAGATAGCTGCGTTTTGGATTTAGAAGCAGATATTTCCCTGTGCTTACTGCCGTTTCTTCCATATGCCGGTAAAGGGCTGAAAACGCCTGTTTTGGGACTCTGCAGAGAAAGGGTTTGCAGACTGCTGAATCCACACACTGGTTTAACTCTGGAAGTTGAGTGCACACATTGACAACCGTTCTGTTAGATAGCTGCGTTTTGGATTTAGAAGCAGATATTTCCCTGTGCTTACTGCCGTTTCTTCCATATGCCGGTAATGGGCTGTAAACGCCTGTTTTGGGACTCTGCAGAGAATGTGTTTGCAGACTGCTGAATCCACACACGGGTTTAGCTCTGGAAGTTGAGTGCACACATTGACAACCGTTCTGTTAGATAGCTGCGTTTTGGATTTGGAAGCAGATATTTCCCTGGGCTTACTGCTGTTTCTTCCATATGCCGGTAATGGGCTGAAAACGCCTGTTTTGGGACTCTGCAGAGAAAGTGTTTGCAGACTGCTGAATCCACACACCGGTTTAACTCTGGAAGTTGAGTGCACACATTGACAACCGTTCTGTTAGATAGCTGCGTTTTGGATTTAGAAGCAGATATTTCCCTGTGCTTACTGCTGTTTCTTCCATATGCCGGCAATGGGCTGAAAACGCCTGTTTTGGGACTCTGCAGAGAAAGTGTTTGCAGACTGCTGAATCCACACACGGGTTTATCTCTGGAAGTTGAGTGCACACATTGACAACCGTTCTGTTAGATAGCTGCGTTTTGGATTTAGAAGCAGATATTTCCCTGTGCTTACTGCTGTTTCTTCCATATGCTGGTAATGGGCTGAAAACGCCTGTTTTGGGACTCTGCAGAGAAAGTGTTTGCAGACTGCTGAATCCACACACGGGTTAAACTCTGGAAGTTGAGTGCACACATTGACAACCGTTCTGTTAGATAGCTGCGTTTTGGATTTAGAAGCAGATATTTCCCTGTGCTTACTGCTGTTTCTTCCATATGCCGGTAAAGGGCTGAAAACGCCTGTTTTGGGACTCTGCAGAGAAAGGGTTTGCAGACTGCTGAATCCACACACTGGTTTAACTCTGGAAGTTGAGTGCACACATTGACAACCGTTCTGTTAGATAGCTGCGTTTTGGATTTAGAAGCAGATATTTCCCTGTGCTTACTGCCGTTTCTTCCATATGCCGGTAATGGGCTGAAAACGCCTGTTTTGGGACTCTGCAGAGAATGTGTTTGCAGACTGCTGAATCCACACACGGGTTTAACTCTGGAAGTTGAGTGCACACATTGACAACCGTTCTGTTAGATAGCTGCGTTTTGGATTTAGAAGCAGATATTTCCCTGTGCTTACTGCCGTTTCTTCCATATGCCAGTAATGGGCTGAAAACGCCTGTTTTGGGACTCTGCAGAGAAAGTGTTTGCAGACTGCTGAATCCACACACGGGTTTAACTCTGGAAGTTGAGTGCACACATTGACAACCGTTCTGTTAGATAGCTGTGTTTTGGATTTAGAAGCAGATATTTCCCTGTGCTTACTGCTGATTCTTCCATATGCCGGTAATGGGCTGAAAACGCCTGTTTGGGGACTCTGCAGAGAAAGTGTTTGCAGACTGCTGAATCCACACACGGGTTTAACTCTGGAAGTTGAGTGCACACATTGACAACCGTTCTGTTAGATAGCTGCGTTTTGGATTTAGAAGCAGATATTTCCCTGGGCTTACTGCTGTTTCTTCCATATGCCGGTAATGGGCTGAAATCGACTGTTTTGGGACTCTGCAGAGAAAGTGTTTGCAGACTGCTGAATCCACACACGGGTTTAACTCTGGAAGTTGAGTGCACACATTGACAACCGTTCTGTTAGATAGCTGCGTTTTGTATTTAGAAGCAGATATTTCCCTGGGCTTACTGCTGTTTCTTCCATATGCAGGTAAAGGGCTGAAAACGCCTGTTTTGGGACTCTGCAGAGAAAGTGTTTGCAGACTGCTGAATACATACACGGGTTAAACTCTGGAAGATGAGTGCACACATTGACAACCGTTCTGTTAGATAGCTGCGTTTTGGATTTAGAATCAGATATTTCCCTGTGCTTACTGCCGTTTCTTCCATATGCCGGTAATGGGCTGAAAACGCCTGTTTTGGGACTCTGCAGAGAAAGTGTTTGCAGACTGCTGAATCCACACACGGGTTTATCTCTGGAAGTTGAGTGCACACATTGACAACCGTTCTGTTAGATAGCTCCGTTTTGGATTTAGAAGCAGATATTTCCCTGTGCTTACTGCTGTTTCTTCCATATGCCGGTAATGGGCTGAAAACGCCTGTTTTGGGACTCTGCAGAGAAAGTGTTTGCAGACTGCTGAATCCACTCACGGGTTTAACTCTGGAAGTTGAGTGCACACATTGACAACCGTTCTGTTAGATAGCTGCGTTTTGGATTTAGAAGCAGATATTTCCCTGTGCTTACTGCCGTTTCTTCCATATGCCGGTAATGGGCTGAAAACGCCTGTTTTGGGACTCTGCAGAGAAAGTGTTTGCAGACTGCTGAATCCACACACGGGTTTAACTCTGGAAGTTGAGTGCACACATTGACAACCGTTCTGTTAGATAGCTGCGTTTTGGATTTAGAACCAGATATTTCCCTGGGCTTACTCCCGTTTCTTCCATATGCCGGTAATGGGCTGAAAACGCCTGTTTTGGGACTCTGCAGAGAAAGTGTTTGCAGACTGCTGAATCCACGCACGGGTTTAACTCTGGAAGTTGAGTGCACACATTGACAACCGTTCTGTTAGATAGCTGCGTTTTGGATTTAGAAGCAGATATTTCCCTGTGCTTACTGCCGTTTCTTCCATATGCCGGTAATGGGCTGAAAACGCCTGTTTTGGGACTCTGCAGAGAAAGTGTTTGCAGACTGCTGAATCCACACACGGGTTTAACTCTGGAAGTTGAGTGCACACATTGACAACCGTTCTGTTAGATAGCTGCGTTTTGGATTTAGAAGCAGATATTTCCCTGTGCTTACTGCTGTTTCTTCCATATGCCGGTAATGGGCTGAAAACACCTGTTTTGGGACTCTGCAGAGAAAGTGTTTGCAGACTGCTGAATCCACACACCGGTTTAACTCTGGAAGTTGAGTGCACACATTGACAACCGTTCTGTTAGATAGCTGCGTTTTGGATTTAGAAGCAGATATTTCCCTGTGCTTACTGCTGTTTCTTCCATATGCCGGCAATGGGCTGAAAACGCCTGTTTTGGGACTCTGCAGAGAAAGTGTTTGCAGACTGCTGAATCCACACACGGGTTTATCTCTGGAAGTTGAGTGCACACATTGACCACCGTTCTGTTAGATAGCTGCGTTTTGGATTTAGAAGCAGATATTTCCCTGTGCTTACTGCTGTTTCTTCCATATGCCGGTAATGGGCTGAAAACGCCTGTTTTGGGACTCTGCAGAGAAAGTGTTTGCAGACTGCTGAATCCACACACCGGTTTAACTCCGGAAGTTGAGTGCACACATTGACAACCGTTCTGTTAGATAGCTGCGTTTTGGATTTAGAAGCAGATATTTCCCTGTGCTTACTGCTGTTTCTTCCATATGCCGGCAATGGGCTGAAAACGCCTGTTTTGGGACTCTGCAGAGAAAGTGTTTGCAGACTGCTGAATCCACAAACGGGTTTATCTCTGGAAGTTGAGTGCACACATTGACAACCGTTCTGTTAGATAGCTGCGTTTTGGATTTAGAAGCAGATATTTCCCTGTGCTTACTGCTGTTTCTTCCATATGCCGGTAATGGGCTGAAAACGCCTGTTTTGGGACTCTGCAGAGAAAGTGTTTGCAGACTGCTGAATCCACACACGGGTTAAACTCTGGAAGTTGAGTGCACACATTGACAACCGTTCTGTTAGATAGCTGCGTTTTGGATTTAGAAGGAGATATTTCCCTGTGCTTACTGCTGTTTCTTCCATATGCCGGTAAAGGGCTGAAAACGCCTGTTTTGGGACTCTGCAGAGAAAGTGTTTGCAGACTGCTGAATCCACACACTGGTTTAACTCTGGAAGTTGAGTGCACACATTGACAACCGTTCTGTTAGATAGCTGCGTTTTGGATTTAGAAGCAGATATTTCCCTGTGCTTACTGCCGTTTCTTCCATATGCCGGTAATGGGCTGAAAACGCCTGTTTTGGGACTCTGCAGAGAATGTGTTTGCAGACTGCTGAATCCAGAGACGGGTTTAACTCTGGAAGTTGAGTGCACACATTGACAACCGTTCTGTTAGATAGCTGCGTTTTGGATTTAGAAGCAGATATTTCCCTGTGCTTACTGCCGTTTCTTCCATATGCCAGTAATGGGCTGAAAACGCCTGTTTTGGGACTCTGCAGAGAAAGTGTTTGCAGACTGCTGAATCCACACACGGGTTTAACTCTGGAAGTTGAGTGAACACATTGACAACCGTTCTGTTAGATAGCTGCGTTTTGGATTTAGAAGCAGATATTTCCCTGTGCTTACTGCTGTTTCTTCCATATGCCGGTAATGGGCTGAAAACGCCTGTTTGGGGACTCTGCAGAGAAAGTGTTTGCAGACTGCTGAATCCACACACGGGTTTAACTCTGGAAGTTGAGTGCACACATTGACAACCGTTCTGTTAGATAGCTGCGTTTTGGATTTAGAAGCAGATATTTCCCTGGGCTTACTGCTGTTTCTTCCATATGCCGGTAATGGGCTGAAAACGCCTGTTTTGGGACTCTGCAGAGAAAGTGTTTGCAGACTGCTGAATCCACACACGGGTTTAACTCTGGAAGTTGAGTGCACACATTGACAACAGTTCTGTTAGATAGCTGCGTTTTGTATTTAGAAGCAGATATTTCCCTGGGCTTACTGCTGTTTCTTCCATATGCAGGTAAAGGGCTGAAAACGCCTGTTTTGGGACTCTGCAGAGAAAGTGTTTGCAGACTGCTGAATCCATACACGGGTTAAACTCTGGAAGTTGAGTGCACACATTGACAACCGTTCTGTTAGATAGCTGCGTTTTGGATTTAGAAGCAGATATTTCCCTGGGCTTTCTCCCGTTTCTTCCATATGCCGGTAATGGGCTGAAAACGCCTGCTTTGGGACTCTGCAGAGAAAGTGTTTGCAGACTGCTGAATCCACACACGGGTTTAACTCTGGAAGTTGAGTGCACACATTGACAACCGTTCTGTTAGATAGCTGCGTTTTGGATTTAGAAGCAGATATTTCCCTGTGCTTACTGCCGTTTCTTCCATATGCCGGTAATGGGCTGAAAACGCCTGTTTTGGGACTCTGCAGAGAAAGTGTTTGCAGACCGCTGAATCCACGCACGGGTTTAACTCTGGAAGTTGAGTGCACACATTGACAACCGTTCTGTTAGATAGCTGCGTTTTGGATTTAGAAGCAGATATTTCCCTGGGCTTACTGCCGTTTCTTCCATATGCCGGTAATGGGCTGAAAACGCCTGTTTTGGGACTCTGCAGAGAAAGTGTTTGCAGACTGCTGAATCCACACACGGGTTTAACTCTGGAAGTTGAGTGCACACATTGACAACCGTTCTGTTAGATAGCTGCGTTTTGGATTTAGAAGCAGATATTTCCCTGTGCTTACTGCTGTTTCTTCCATATGCCGGTAATGGGCTGAAAACGCCTGTTTTGGGACTCTGCAGAGAAAGTGTTTGCAGACTGCTGAGTCCACACACGGGTTTATCTCTGGAAGTTGAGTGCACACATTGACAACCGTTCTGTTAGATAGCTGCGTTTTGGATTTAGAAGCAGATATTTCCCTGTGCTTACTGCTGTTTCTTCCATATGCCGGTAATGGGCTGAAAACGCCTGTTTTGGGACTCTGCAGAGAAAGTGTTTGCAGACTGCTGAATCCACACACGGGTTTATCTCTGGAAGTTGAGTGCACACATTGACAACCGTTCTGTTAGATAGCTGTGTTTTGGATTTAGAAGCAGATATTTCCCTGTGCTTACTGCTGTTTCTTCCATATGCCGGTAATGGGCTGAAAACGCCTGTTTTGGGACTCTGCAGAGAAAGTGTTTGCAGACTGCTGAATCCACACACGGGTTTAACTCTGGAAGTTGAGTGCACACATTGACAACCGTTCTGTTAGATAGCTGCGTTTTGGATTTAGAAGCAGATATTTCCCTGGGCTTACTGCTGTTTCTTCCATATGCCGGTAATGGGCTGAAAACGCCTGATTTGGGGACTCTGCAGAGAAAGTGTTTGCAGACTGCTGAATCCACACACGGGTTTAAACTCTGGAATTTGAGTGCACACATTGACAACCGTTCTGTTAGATAGCTGCGTTTTGTATTTAGAAGCAGATATTTCCCTGGGCTTACTGCTGTTTCTTCCATATGCAGGTAAAGGGCTGAAAACGCCTGTTTTGGGACTCTGCAGAGAAAGTGTTTGCAGACTGCTGAATCCATACACGGGTTAAACTCTGGAAGTTGAGTGCACACATTGACAACCGTTCTGTTAGATAGCTGCGTTTTGGATTTAGAATCAGATATTTCCCTGTGCTTTACTGCCGTTTCTTCCATATGCCGGTAATGGGCTGAAAACGCCTGTTTTGGGACTCTGCAGAGAAAGTGTTTGCAGACTGCTGAATCCACACACGGGTTTATCTCTGGAAGTTGAGTGCACACATTGACAACCGTTCTGTTAGATAGCTGCGTTTTGGATTTAGAAGCAGATATTTCCCTGTGCTTACTGCTGTTTCTTCCATATGCCGGTAATGGGCTGAAAACGCCTGTTTTGGGACTCTGCAGAGAAAGTGTTTTGCAGACTGCTGAATCCACACACGGGTTTAACTCTGGAAGTTGAGTGCACACATTGACAACCGTTCTGTTAGATAGCTGCGTTTTTGGATTTAGAAGCAGATATTTCCCTGTGCTTACTGCCGTTTCTTCCATATGCCGGTAATGGGCTGAAAACGCCTGTTTTGGGACTCTGCAGAGAAAGTGTTTGCAGACTGCTGAATCCACACACGGGTTTAACTCTGGAAGTTGAGTGCACACATTGACAACCGTTCTGTTAGATAGCTGCGTTTTGGATTTAGAAGCAGATATTTCCCTGTGCTTACTCCCGTTTCTTCCATATGCCGGTAATGGCTGAAAACGCCTGTTTTGGGACTCTGCAGAGAAAGTGTTTGCAGACTGCTGAATCCACACACGGGTTTAACTCTGGAAGTTGAGTGCACACATTGACAACCGTTCTGTTAGATAGCTGCGTTTTGGATTTAGAAGCAGATATTTCCCTGTGCTTACTGCCGTTTCTTCCATATTGCCGGTAATGGGCTGAAAACGCCTGTTTTGGGACTCTGCAGAGAAAGTGTTTGCAGACTGCTGAATCCACGCACGGGTTTAACTCTGGAAGTTGAGTGCACACATTGACAACCGTTCTGTTAGATAGCTGCGTTTTGGATTTAGAAGCAGATATTTCCCTGGGCTTACTGCCGTTTCTTTCCATATGCCGGTAATGGGCTGAAAACGCCTGTTTTGGGACTCTGCAGAGAAAGTGTTTGCAGACTGCTGAATCCACACACGGGTTTAACTCTGGAAGTTGAGTGCACACATTGACAACCGTTCTGTTAGATAGCTGCGTTTTGGTTTTAGAAGCAGGTATTTCCCTGTGCTTACTGCTGTTTCTTCCATATGCCGGTAATGGCCTGAAAACGCCTGTTTTGGGACTCTGCAGAGAAAGGGTTTGCAGACTGCTGAATCCACACACGGGTTTAACTCTGGAAGTTGAGTGCACACATTGACAACCGTTCTGTTAGATAGCTGCGTTTTGGATTTAGAAGCAGATATTTCCCTGTGCTTACTGCCGTTTCTTCCATATGCCGGTAATGGGCTGAAAACGCCTGTTTTGGGACTCTGCAGAGAAAGTGTTTGCAGACTGCTGAATCCACGCACGGGTTTAACTCTGGAAGTTGAGTGCACACATTGACAACCGTTCTGTTAGATAGCTGCGTTTTGGATTTTAGAAGCAGATATTTCCCTGTGCTTACTGCCGTTTCTTCCATATGCCGGTAATGGGCTGAAAAAGCCTGTTTTGGGACTCTGCAGAGAAAGTGTTTTGCAGACTGCTGAATCCACACACGGGTTTAAACTCTGGAAGTTGAGTGAACACATTGACAACCGTTCTGTTAGATAGCTGCGTTTTTGGATTTAGAAGCAGATATTTCCCTGTGCTTACTGCCGTTTCTTCCATATGCCGGTAAAGGGCTTAAAGCGCCTGTTTTGGGACTCTGCAGAGAAAGTGTTTGCAGACTGCTGAATCCACACACGCGGTTTAACTCTGGAAGTTGAGTGCACACATTGACAACCGTTCTGTTAGATAGCTGCGTTTTGGATTTAGAAGCAGATATTTCCCTGTGCTTACTGCTGTTTCTTCCATATGCCGGTATATGGGCTGAAAACGCCTGTTTTGGGACTCTGCAGAGAAAGTGTTTGCAGACTGCTGAATCCACACACGGGTTTATCTCTGGAAGTTGAGTGCACACATTGACAACCGTTCTGTTAGATAGCTGCGTTTTGGGATTTAGAAGCAGATATTTTCCCTGTGCTTACTGCTGTTTTCTTCCATATGCCGGTAATAGGGCTGAAAACGCCTGTTTTGGGACTCTGCAGAGAAAGTGTTTGCAGACTGCTGAATCCACACACGGGTTTAACTCTGGAAGTTGAGTGCAACACATTGACAACACGTTCTGTTAGATAGCTGCGTTTTGGATTTAGAAGCAGATATTTCCCTGTGCTTACTGCCGTTTCTTCCATATGCCGGTAATGGGCTGAAAACGCCCTGTTTTGGGACTCTGCAGAGAAAGTGTTTGCAGACTGCTGAATCCACACACGGGTTTAACTCTGGAAGTTGAGTGCACACATTGACAACCGTTCTGTTAGATAGCTGCGTTTGGATTTAGAAGCAGATATTTCCCTGTGCTTACTGCTGTTTCTTCCATATGCCGGTAATGGGCTGAAAACGCCTGTTTTTGGGACTCTGCAGAGAAAAGTGTTTGCAGACTGCTGAATCCACACACGGGTTTAACTCTGGAAGTTGAGTGCACACATTGACAACCGTTCTGTTAGATAGCTGCGTTTTGGATTTAGAAGCAGATATTTCCCTGTGCTTACTGCTGTTTCTTCCATATGCCGGTAATGGGCTGAAAACGCCTGTTTTGGGACTCTGCAGAGAAAGTGTTTGCAGACTGCTGAATCCACACACTGGTTTAAACTCTGGAAGTTGAGTGCACACATTGACAACCGTTCTGTTAGATAGCTGCGTTTTGGATTTAGAAGCAGATATTTCCCTGTGCTTACTGCCTGTTTCTTCCATATGCCGGTAATGGGCTGAAAACGCCTGTTTTGGGGACTCTGCAGAGAATGTGTTTGCAGACTGCTGAATCCAGAGACGGGTTTAACTCTGGAAGTTGAGTGCACACATTGACAACCGTTCTGTTAGATAGCTGCGTTTTGGATTTAGAAGCAGATATTTCCCTGTGCTTACTGCTGTTTCTTCCATATGCCGGTAATGGCTGAAAACGCCTGTTTTTGGGACTCTGCAGAGAAAGTGTTTGCAGACTGCTGAATCCACACAACGGGTTTATCTCTGGAAGTTGAGTGCACACATTGACATCCGTTCTGTTAGATAGCTGTGTTTTGGATTTAGAAGCAGATATTTCCCTGGGCTTACTGCTGTTTCTTCCATATGCCGGTAATGGGCTGAAAAACGCCTGTTTTGGGACTCTGCAGAGAAAGTGTTTGCAGACTGCTGAATCCACACACGGGTTTAACTCTGGAAGTTGAGTGCACACATTGACAACCGTTCTGTTAGATAGCTGCGTTTTGGATTTAGAAGCAGATATTTCCCTGGGCTTACTGCTGTTTCTTCCATATGCCGGTAATGGGCTGAAAAACGCCTGTTTTGGGACTCTGCAGAGAAAGTGTTTTGCAGACTGCTGAATCCACACACGGGTTTAAACTCTGGAATTTGAGTGCACACATTGACAACCGTTCTGTTAGATAGCTGCGTTTTGGATTTAGAAGCAGATATTTCCCTGGGGCTTACTGCTGTTTTCTTCCATATGCAGGTAAAGGGCTGAAAACGCCTGTTTTGGGACTCTGCAGAGAAAGTGTTTGCAGACTGCTGAAATCCATACACGGTGTTAAACTCTGGAGGTTGAGTGCACACATTGACAACCGTTCTGTTAGATAGCTGCGTTTTGGATTTAGAATCAGATATTTTCCCTGTGCTTACTGCCGTTTCTTCCATATGCCGGTAATGGGCTGAAAACGCCTGTTTTGGGACTCTGCAGAGAAAGTGTTTGCAGACTGCTGAATCCACACACGGGTTTATCTCTGGAAGTTGAGTGCACACATTGACAACCGTTCTGTTAGATAGCTGCGTTTTGGATTTAGAAGCAGATATTTCCTGTGCTTACTGCTGTTTCTTCCATATGCCGGTAATGGGCTGAAAACGCCTGTTTTGGGACTCTGCAGAGAAAGTGTTTGCAGACTGCTGAATCCACACACGGGTTTAACTCTGGAAG
>NW_026989473.1:0-35058 GCF_030222135.1 Aotus nancymaae
TATCTGCTTCTAAATCCAAAACGCAGCTATCTAACAGAACGGTTGTCAATGTGTGCACTCAACTTCCAGAGTTAAACCCGTGTGTGGATTCAGCAGTCTGCAAACACTTTCTCTGCAGAGTCCCAAAACAGGCGTTTTCAGCCCATTACCGGCATATGGAAGAAACAGCAGTAAGCCCAGGTAAATATCTGCTTCTAAATCCAAAACGCAGCTATCTAACAGAACGGTTGTCAATGTGTGCACTCAACTTCCAGAGTTAAACCCGTGTGTGGATTCAGCAGTCTGCAAACACTTTCTCTGCAGAGTCCCAAAACAGGCGTTTTCAGCCCATTACCGGCATATGGAAGAAACAGCAGTAAGCACAGGGAAATATCTGCTTCTAAATCCAAAACGCAGCTATATAACAGAACGGTTGTCAATGTGTGCACTCAACTTCCAGAGTTAAACCCGTGTGTGGATTCAGCAGTCTGCAAACACTTTCTCTGCAGAGTCCCAAAACAGGCGTTTTCAGCCCATTACCGGCATATGGAGAAACAGCAGTAAGCACAGGGAAATATCTGCTTCTAAATCCAAAACGCAGCTATCTAACAGAACGGTTGTCAATGTGTGCACTCAACTTCCAGAGTTAAACCCGTGTGTGGATTCAGCAGTCTGCAAACACTTTCTCTGCAGAGTCCCAAAGCAGGCGTTTTCAGCCCATTACCGGCACATGGAAGAAACAGCATTAAGCACAGGGAAATATCTGCTTCTAAATCCAAAACGCAGCTATCTAACAGAACGGTTGTCAATGTGTGCACTCAACTTCCAGAGTTAAACCCGTGTGTGGATTCAGCAGTCTGCAAACACTTTCTCTGCAGAGTCCCAAAACAGGCGTTTTCAGCGCATTACCGGCATATGGAAGAAACAGCAGTAAGCACAGGGAAATATCTGCTTCTAAATCCAAAACGCAGCTATCTAACAGAACGGTTGTCAATGTGTGCACTCAACTTCCAGAGTTAAACCCGTGTGTGGATTCAGCAGTCTGCAAACAATTTCTCTGCAGAGTCCCAAAACAGGCGTTTTCAGCCCATTACCGGCATATGGAAGAAACAGCAGTAAGCACAGGGAAATATCTGCTTCTAAATCCAAAACGCAGCTATCTAACACAGCGGTTGTCAATGTGTGCACTCAACTTCCAGAGTTAAACCCGTGTGTGGATTCAGCAGTCTGCAAACACTTTCTCTGCAGAGTCCCAAAACAGGCGTTTTCAGCCCATTACCGGCATATGGAAGAAACAGCAGTAAGCACAGGGAAATATCTGCTTCTAAATCCAAAACGCAGCTATCTAACAGAACGGTTGTCAATGTGTGCACTCAACTTCCAGAGTTAAACCCGTGTGTGGATTCAGCAGTCTGCAAACACTTTCTCTGCAGAGTCCCAAAACAGGCGTTTTCAACCCATTACCGGCATATGGAAGAAACAGCAGTAAGCACAGGGAAATATCTGCTTCTAAATCCAAAACGCAGCTATCTAACAGAACGGTTGTCAATGTGTGCACTCAACTTCCAGAGTTAAACCCGTGTGTGGATTCAGCAGTCTGCAAACACTTTCTCTGCAGAGTCCCAAAACAGGCGTTTTCAGCCCATTACCGGCATATGGAAGAAACAGCAGTAAGCACAGGGAAATATCTTCTTCTAAATCCAAAACGCAGCTATCTAACAGAACGGTTGTCAATGTGTGCACTCAACTTCCAGAGTTAAACCCGTGTGTGGATTCAGCAGTCTGCAAACACTTTCTCTGCAGAGTCCCAAAACAGGCGTTTTCAGCCCATTACCGGCATATGGAAGAAACAGCAGTAAGCACAGGGAAATATCTGCTTCTAAATCCAAAACGCAGCTATCTAACAGAACGGTTGTCAATGTGTGCACTCAACTTCCAGAGTTAAACCCGTGTGTGGATTCAGCAGTCTGCAAACACTTTCTCTGCAGAGTCCCAAAGCAGGCGTTTTCAGCCCATTACCGGCATATGGAAGAAACAGCAGTAAGCACAGGGAAATATCTGCTTCTAAATCCAAAACGCAGCTATCTAACAGAACGGTTGTCAATGTGTGCACTCAACTTCCAGAGTTAAACCCGTGTGTGGATTCAGCAGTCTGCAAACACTTTCTCTGCAGAGTCCCAAAACAGGCGTTTTCAGCCCATTACCGGCATATGGAAGAAACAGCAGTAAGCACAGGGAAATATCTGCTTCTAAATCCAAAACGCAGCTATCTAACAGAACGATTGTCAATGTGTGCACTCAACTTCCAGAGTTAAACCCGTGTGTGGATTCTGCAGTCTGCAAACACTTTCTCTGCAGAGTCCCAAAACAGGCGTTTTCAGCCCATTACCGGCATATGGAAGAAACAGCAGTAAGCACAGGGAAATATCTGCTTCTAAATCCAAAACGCAGCTATCTAACAGAACGGTTGTCAATGTGTGCACTCAACTTCCAGAGTTAAACCCGTGTGTGGATTCAGCAGTCTGCAAACACTTTCTGTGCAGAGTCCCAAAACAGGCGTTTTCAGCCCATTACCGGCATATGGAAGAAACAGCAGTAAGCACAGGGAAATATCTGCTTCTAAATCCAAAACGCAGCTATCTAACAGAACGGTTGTCAATGTGTGCACTCAACTTCCAGAGTTAAACCCGTGTGTGGATTCAGCAGTCTGCAAACACTTTCTGTGCAGAGTCCCAAAACAGGCGTTTTCAGCCCATTACCGGCATATGGAAGAAACAGCAGTAAGCACAGGGAAATATCTGCTTCTAAATCCAAAACGCAGCTATCTAACAGAACGGTTGTCAATGTGTGCACTCAACTTCCAGAGTTAAACCCGTGTGTGGATTCAGCAGTCTGCAAACACTTTCTCTGCAGAGTCCCAAAACAGGCGTTTTCAGCCCATTACCGGCACATGGAAGAAACAGCAGTAAGCACAGGGAAATATCTGCTTCTAAATCCAAAACGCAGCTATCTAACAGAACGGTTGTCAATGTGTGCACTCAACTTCCAGAGTTAAACCCGTGTGTGGATTCAGCAGTCTGCAAACACTTTCTCTGCAGAGTCCCAAAACAGGCGTTTTCAGCGCATTACCGGCATATGGAAGAAACAGCAGTAAGCACAGGGAAATATCTGCTTCTAAATCCAAAACGCAGCTATCTAACAGAACGGTTGTCAATGTGTGCACTCAACTTCCAGAGTTAAACCCGTGTGTGGATTCAGCAGTCTGCAAACACTTTCTCTGCAGAGTCCCAAAACAGGCGTTTTCAGCCCATTACCGGCATATGGAAGAAACAGCAGTAAGCACAGGGAAATATCTGCTTCTAAATCCAAAACGCAGCTATCTAACACAGCGGTTGTCAATGTGTGCACTCAACTTCCAGAGTTAAACCCGTGTGTGGATTCAGCAGTCTGCAAACACTTTCTCTGCAGAGTCCCAAAACAGGCGTTTTCAGCCCATTACCGGCATATGGAAGAAACAGCAGTAAGCACAGGGAAATATCTGCTTCTAAATCCAAAACGCAGCTATCTAACAGAACGGTTGTCAATGTGTGCACTCAACTTCCAGAGTTAAACCCGTGTGTGGATTCAGCAGTCTGCAAACACTTTCTCTGCAGAGTCCCAAAACAGGCGTTTTCAACCCATTACCGGCATATGGAAGAAACAGCAGTAAGCACAGGGAAATATCTGCTTCTAAATCCAAAACGCAGCTATCTAACAGAACGGTTGTCAATGTGTGCACTCAACTTCCAGAGTTAAACCCGTGTGTGGATTCAGCAGTCTGCAAACACTTTCTCTGCAGAGTCCCAAAACAGGCGTTTTCAGCCCATTACCGGCATATGGAAGAAACAGCAGTAAGCACAGGGAAATATCTTCTTCTAAATCCAAAACGCAGCTATCTAACAGAACGGTTGTCAATGTGTGCACTCAACTTCCAGAGTTAAACCCGTGTGTGGATTCAGCAGTCTGCAAACACTTTCTCTGCAGAGTCCCAAAACAGGCGTTTTCAGCCCATTACCGGCATATGGAAGAAACAGCAGTAAGCACAGGGAAATATCTGCTTCTAAATCCAAAACGCAGCTATCTAACAGAACGGTTGTCAATGTGTGCACTCAACTTCCAGAGTTAAACCCGTGTGTGGATTCAGCAGTCTGCAAACACTTTCTCTGCAGAGTCCCAAAGCAGGCGTTTTCAGCCCATTACCGGCATATGGAAGAAACAGCAGTAAGCACAGGGAAATATCTGCTTCTAAATCCAAAACGCAGCTATCTAACAGAACGGTTGTCAATGTGTGCACTCAACTTCCAGAGTTAAACCCGTGTGTGGATTCAGCAGTCTGCAAACACTTTCTCTGCAGAGTCCCAAAACAGGCGTTTTCAGCCCATTACCGGCATATGGAAGAAACAGCAGTAAGCACAGGGAAATATCTGCTTCTAAATCCAAAACGCAGCTATCTAACAGAACGATTGTCAATGTGTGCACTCAACTTCCAGAGTTAAACCCGTGTGTGGATTCTGCAGTCTGCAAACACTTTCTCTGCAGAGTCCCAAAACAGGCGTTTTCAGCCCATTACCGGCATATGGAAGAAACAGCAGTAAGCACAGGGAAATATCTGCTTCTAAATCCAAAACGCAGCTATCTAACAGAACGGTTGTCAATGTGTGCACTCAACTTCCAGAGTTAAACCCGTGTGTGGATTCAGCAGTCTGCAAACACTTTCTCTGCAGAGTCCCAAAACAGGCGTTTTCAGCCCATTACTGGCATATGGAAGAAACAGCAGTAAGCACAGGGAAATATCTGCTTCTAAATCCAAAACGCAGCTATCTAACAGAACGGTTGTCAATGTGTGCACTCAACTTCCAGAGTTAAACCCGTGTGTGGATTCAGCAGTCTGCAAACACTTTCTGTGCAGAGTCCCAAAACAGGCGTTTTCAGCCCATTACCGGCATATGGAAGAAACAGCAGTAAGCACAGGGAAATATCTGCTTCTAAATCCAAAACGCAGCTATCTAACAGAACGGTTGTCAATGTGTGCACTCAACTTCCAGAGTTAAACCCGTGTGTGGATTCAGCAGTCTGCAAACACTTTCTCTGCAGAGTCCCAAAACAGGCGTTTTCAGCCCATTACCGGCATATGGAAGAAACAGCAGTAAGCACAGGGAAATATCTGCTTCTAAATCCAAAACGCAGCTATCTAACAGAACGGTTGTCAATGTGTGCACTCAACTTCCAGAGTTAAACCCGTGTGTGGATTCAGCAGTCTGCAAACACTTTCTCTGCAGAGTCCCAAAACAGGCGTTTTCAGCCCATTACCGGCATATGGAAGAAACAGCAGTAAGCACAGGGAAATATCTGCTTCTAAATCCAAAACGCAGCTATCTAACAGAACGGTTGTCAATGTGTGCACTCAACTTCCAGAGTTAAACCCGTGTGTGGATTCAGCAGTCTGCAAACACTTTCTCTGCAGAGTCCCAAAACAGGCGTTTTCAACCCATTACCGGCATATGGAAGAAACAGCAGTAAGCACAGGGAAATATCTGCTTCTAAATCCAAAACGCAGCTATCTAACAGAACGGTTGTCAATGTGTGCACTCAACTTCCAGAGTTAAACCCGTGTGTGGATTCAGCAGTCTGCAAACACTTTCTCTGCAGAGTCCCAAAGCAGGCGTTTTCAGCCCATTACCGGCATATGGAAGAAACAGCAGTAAGCACAGGGAAATATCTGCTTCTAAATCCAAAACGCAGCTATCTAACAGAACGGCTGTCAATGTGTGCACTCAACTTCCAGAGTTAAACCCGTGTGTGGATTCAGCAGTCTGCAAACACTTTCTGTGCAGAGTCCCAAAACAGGCGTTTTCAGCCCATTACCGGCATAAGGAAGAAACAGCAGTAAGCACAGGGAAATATCTGCTTCTAAATCCAAAACGCAGCTATCTAACACAACGGTTGTCAATGTGTGCACTGAACTTCCAGATTTAAACCCGTGTGTGGATTCAGCAGTCTGCAAACACTTTCTCTGCAGAGTCCCAAAACAGGCGTTTTCAACCCATTACCGGCATATGGAAGAAACAGCAGTAAGCACAGGGAAATATCTGCTTCTAAATCCAAAACGCAGCTATCTAACAGAACGGTTGTCAATGTGTGCACTCAACTTCCAGAGTTAAACCCGTGTGTGGATTCAGCAGTCTGCAAACACTTTCTCTGCAGAGTCCCAAAACAGGCGTTTTCAGCCCATTACCGGCATATGGAAGAAACAGCAGTAAGCACAGGGAAATATCTGCTTCTAAATCCAAAACGCAGCTATCTAACAGAACGGTTGTCAATGTGTGCACTCAACTTCCAGAGTTAAAACCGTGTGTGGATTCAGCAGTCTGCAAACACTTTCTCTGCAGAGTCCCAAAACAGGCGTTTTCAGCCCATTACCGGCATATGGAAGAAACAGCAGTAAGCACAGGGAAATATCTGCTTCTAAATCCAAAACGCAGCTATCTAACAGAACGGTTGTCAATGTGTGCACTCAACTTCCAGAGTTAAACCCGTGTGTGGATTCAGCAGTCTGCAAACACTTTCTCTGCAGAGTCCCAAAACAGGCGTTTTCAGCCCATTACCGGCATATGGAAGAAACAGCAGTAAGCACAGGGAAATATCTGCTTCTAAATCCAAAACGCAGCTATCTAACAGAACGGTTGTCAATTTGTGCACTCAACTTCCAGAGTTAAACCCGTGTGTGGATTCAGCAGTCTGCAAACACTTTCTCTGCAGAGTCCCAAAACAGGCGTTTTCAGCCCATTACCGGCATATGGAAGAAACAGCAGTAAGCACAGGGAAATATCTGCTTCTAAATCCAAAACGCAGCTATCTAACAGAACGGTTGTCAATGTGTGCACTCAACTTCCAGAGTTAAACCCGTGTGTGGATTCAGCAGTCTGCAAACACTTTCTCTGCAGAGTCCCAAAACAGGCGTTTTCAGCGCATTACCGGCATATGGAAGAAACAGCAGTAAGCACAGGGAAATATCTGCTTCTAAATCCAAAACGCAGCTATCTAACAGAACGGTTGTCAATGTGTGCACTCAACTTCCGGAGTTAAAACCGTGTGTGGATTCAGCAGTCTGCAAACACTTTCTCTGCAGAGTCCCAAAACAGGCGTTTTCAGCCCATTACCGGCATATGGAAGAAACAGCAGTAAGCACAGGGAAATATCTGCTTCTAAATCCAAAACGCAGCTATCTAACAGAACGGTTGTCAATGTGTGCACTCAACTTCCAGAGTTAAACCCGTGTGTGGATTCAGCAGTCTGCAAACACTTTCTCTGCAGAGTCCCAAAACAGGCGTTTTCAGCCCATTACCGGCATATGGAAGAAACAGCAGTAAGCACAGGGAAATATCTGCTTCTAAATCCAAAACGCAGCTATCTAACAGAACGGTTGTCAATGTGTGCACTCAACTTCCAGAGTTAAACCCGTGTGTGGAATCAGCAGTCTGCAAACACTTTCTCTGCAGAGTCCCAAAACAGGCGTTTTCAGCGCATTACCGGCATATGGAAGAAACAGCAGTAAGCACAGGGAAATATCTGCTTCTAAATCCAAAACGCAGCTATCTAACAGAACGGTTGTCAATGTGTGCACTCAACTTCCAGAGTTAAACCCGTGTGTGGATTCAGCAGTCTGCAAACACTTTCTCTGCAGAGTCCCAAAACAGGCGTTTTCAGCCCATTACCGGCATATGGAAGAAACAGCAGTAAGCACAGGGAAATATCTGCTTCTAAATCCAAAACGCAGCTATCTAACAGAACGGTTGTCAATGTGTGCACTCAACTTCCAGAGTTAAACCCGTGTGTGGATTCAGCAGTCTGCAAACACTTTCTCTGCAGAGTCCCAAAACAGGCGTTTTCAGCCCATTACCGGCATATGGAAGAAACAGCAGTAAGCACAGGGAAATATCTGCTTCTAAATCCAAAACGCAGCTATCTAACAGAACGGTTGTCAATGTGTGCACTCAACTTCCAGAGTTAAACCCGTGTGTGGATTCAGCAGTCTGCAAACACTTTCTCTGCAGAGTCCCAAAACAGGCGTTTTCAACCCATTACCGGCATATGGAAGAAACAGCAGTAAGCACAGGGAAATATCTGCTTCTAAATCCAAAACGCAGCTATCTAACAGAACGGTTGTCAATGTGTGCACTCAACTTCCAGAGTTAAACCCGTTTGTGGATTCAGCAGTCTGCAAACACTTTCTCTGCAGAGTCCCAAAACAGGCGTTTTCAGCCCATTACCGGCATATGGAAGAAACAGCAGTAAGCACAGGGAAATATCTGCTTCTAAATCCAAAACGCAGCTATCTAACAGAACGGTTGTCAATGTGTGCACTCAACTTCCGGAGTTAAACCCGTGTGTGGATTCAGCAGTCTGCAAACACTTTCTCTGCAGAGTCCCAAAGCAGGCGTTTTCAGCCCATTACCGGCATATGGAAGAAACAGCAGTAAGCACAGGGAAATATCTGCTTCTAAATCCAAAACGCAGCTATCTAACAGAACGGTTGTCAATGTGTGCACTCAACTTCCAGAGTTAAACCCGTTTGTGGATTCAGCAGTCTGCAAACACTTTCTCTGCAGAGTCCCAAAACAGGCGTTTTCAGCCCATTACCGGCATATGGAAGAAACAGCAGTAAGCACAGGGAAATATCTGCTTCTAAATCCAAAACGCAGCTATCTAACAGAACGGTTGTCAATGTGTGCACTCAACTTCCGGAGTTAAACCCGTGTGTGGATTCAGCAGTCTGCAAACACTTTCTCTGCAGAGTCCCAAAGCAGGCGTTTTCAGCCCATTACCGGCATATGGAAGAAACAGCAGTAAGCACAGGGAAATATCTGCTTCTAAATCCAAAACGCAGCTATCTAACACAACGGTTGTCAATGTGTGCACTCAACTTCCAGAGTTAAACCCGTGTGTGGATTCAGCAGTCTGCAAACACTTTCTCTGCAGAGTCCCAAAACAGGCGTTTTCAGCCCATTACCGGCATATGGAAGAAACAGCAGTAAGCACAGGGAAATATCTGCTTCTAAATCCAAAACGCAGCTATCTAACAGAACGGTTGTCAATGTGTGCACTCAACTTCCAGAGTTAAACCCGTGTGTGGAATCAGCAGTCTGCAAACACTTTCTCTGCAGAGTCCCAAAACAGGCGTTTTCAGCGCATTACCGGCATATGGAAGAAACAGCAGTAAGCACAGGGAAATATCTGCTTCTAAATCCAAAACGCAGCTATCTAACAGAACGGTTGTCAATGTGTGCACTCAACTTCCAGAGTTAAACCCGTGTGTGGATTCAGCAGTCTGCAAACACTTTCTCTGCAGAGTCCCAAAACAGGCGTTTTCAGCCCATTACCGGCATATGGAAGAAACAGCAGTAAGCACAGGGAAATATCTGCTTCTAAATCCAAAACGCAGCTATCTAACAGAACGGTTGTCAATGTGTGCACTCAACTTCCAGAGTTAAACCCGTGTGTGGATTCAGCAGTCTGCAAACACTTTCTCTGCAGAGTCCCAAAACAGGCGTTTTCAGCCCATTACCGGCATATGGAAGAAACAGCAGTAAGCACAGGGAAATATCTGCTTCTAAATCCAAAACGCAGCTATCTAACAGAACGGTTGTCAATGTGTGCACTCAACTTCCAGAGTTAAACCCGTGTGTGGATTCAGCAGTCTGCAAACACTTTCTCTGCAGAGTCCCAAAACAGGCGTTTTCAACCCATTACCGGCATATGGAAGAAACAGCAGTAAGCACAGGGAAATATCTGCTTCTAAATCCAAAACGCAGCTATCTAACAGAACGGTTGTCAATGTGTGCACTCAACTTCCAGAGTTAAACCCGTTTGTGGATTCAGCAGTCTGCAAACACTTTCTCTGCAGAGTCCCAAAACAGGCGTTTTCAGCCCATTACCGGCATATGGAAGAAACAGCAGTAAGCACAGGGAAATATCTGCTTCTAAATCCAAAACGCAGCTATCTAACAGAACGGTTGTCAATGTGTGCACTCAACTTCCGGAGTTAAACCCGTGTGTGGATTCAGCAGTCTGCAAACACTTTCTCTGCAGAGTCCCAAAGCAGGCGTTTTCAGCCCATTACCGGCATATGGAAGAAACAGCAGTAAGCACAGGGAAATATCTGCTTCTAAATCCAAAACGCAGCTATCTAACAGAACGGTTGTCAATGTGTGCACTCAACTTCCAGAGTTAAACCCGTTTGTGGATTCAGCAGTCTGCAAACACTTTCTCTGCAGAGTCCCAAAACAGGCGTTTTCAGCCCATTACCGGCATATGGAAGAAACAGCAGTAAGCACAGGGAAATATCTGCTTCTAAATCCAAAACGCAGCTATCTAACAGAACGGTTGTCAATGTGTGCACTCAACTTCCGGAGTTAAACCCGTGTGTGGATTCAGCAGTCTGCAAACACTTTCTCTGCAGAGTCCCAAAGCAGGCGTTTTCAGCCCATTACCGGCATATGGAAGAAACAGCAGTAAGCACAGGGAAATATCTGCTTCTAAATCCAAAACGCAGCTATCTAACACAACGGTTGTCAATGTGTGCACTCAACTTCCAGAGTTAAACCCGTGTGTGGATTCAGCAGTCTGCAAACACTTTCTCTGCAGAGTCCCAAAACAGGCGTTTTCAGCCCATTACCGGCATAAGGAAGAAACAGCAGTAAGCACAGGGAAATATCTGCTTCTAAATCCAAAACGCAGCTATCTAACAGAACGGTTGTCAATGTGTGCACTCAACTTCCAGAGTTAAAACCGTGTGTGGATTCAGCAGTCTGCAAACACTTTCTCTGCAGAGTCCCAAAACAGGCGTTTTCAGCCCATTACCGGCATATGGAAGAAACAGCAGTAAGCACAGGGAAATATCTGCTTCTAAATCCAAAACGCAGCTATCTAACAGAACGGTTGTCAATGTGTGCACTCAACTTCCAGAGTTAAACCCGTGTGTGGATTCAGCAGTCTGCAAACACTTTCTCTGCAGAGTCCCAAAACAGGCGTTTTCAGCCCATTACCGGCATATGGAAGAAACAGCAGTAAGCACAGGGAAATATCTGCTTCTAAATCCAAAACGCAGCTATCTAACAGAACGGTTGTCAATGTGTGCACTCAACTTCCAGAGTTAAACCCGTGTGTGGATTCAGCAGTCTGCAAACACTTTCTCTGCAGAGTCCCAAAACAGGCGTTTTCAGCCCATTACCGGCATATGGAAGAAACAGCAGTAAGCACAGGGAAATATCTGCTTCTAAATCCAAAACGCAGCTATCTAACAGAACGGTTGTCAATGTGTGCACTCAACTTCCAGAGTTAAACCCGTGTGTGGATTCAGCAGTCTGCAAACACTTTCTCTGCAGAGTCCCAAAACAGGCGTTTTCAGCCCATTACCGGCATATGGAAGAAACAGCAGTAAGCACAAGGAAATATCTGCTTCTAAATCCAAAACGCAGCTATCTAACAGAACGGTTGTCAATGTGTGCACTCAACTTCCAGAGTTAAACCCGTGTGTGGATTCAGCAGTCTGCAAACACTTTCTCTGCAGAGTCCCAAAACAGGCGTTTTCAGCCCATTACCGGCATATGGAAGAAACAGCAGTAAGCACAGGGAAATATCTGCTTCTAAATCCAAAACGCAGCTATCTAACAGAACGGTTGTCAATGTGTGCACTCAACTTCCAGAGTTAAACCCGTGTGTGGATTCAGCAGTCTGCAAACACTTTCTCTGCAGAGTCCCAAAACAGGCGTTTTCAGCCCATTACCGGCATATGGAAGAAACAGCAGTAAGCACAGGGAAATATCTGCTTCTAAATCCAAAACGCAGCTATCTAACAGAACGGTTGTCAATGTGTGCACTCAACTTCCAGAGTTAAACCCGTGTGTGGATTCAGCAGTCTGCAAACACTTTCTCTGCAGAGTCCCAAAACAGGCGTTTTCAGCCCATTACCGGCATATGGAAGAAACAGCAGTAAGCACAGGGAAATATCTGCTTCTAAATCCAAAACGCAGCTATCTAACAGAACGGTTGTCAATGTGTGCACTCAACTTCCAGAGTTAAACCCGTGTGTGGATTCAGCAGTCTGCAAACACTTTCTCTGCAGAGTCCCAAAACAGGCGTTTTCAGCCCATTACCGGCATATGGAAGAAACAGCAGTAAGCACAGGGAATTATCTGCTTCTAAATCCAAAACGCAGCTATCTAACACAACGGTTGTCAATGTGTGCACTCAACTTCCAGAGTTAAACCCGTGTGTGGATTCAGCAGTCTGCAAACACTTTCTCTGCAGAGTCCCAAAACAGGCGTTTTCAACGCATTACCGGCATATGGAAGAAACAGCAGTAAGCACAGGGAAATATCTGCTTCTAAATCCAAAACGCAGCTATCTAACAGAACGGTTGTCAATGTGTGCACTCAACTTCCAGAGTTAAACCCGTGTGTGGATTCAGCAGTCTGCAAACACTTTCTCTGCAGAGTCCCAAAACAGGCGTTTTCAGCCCATTACCGGCATAAGGAAGAAACAGCAGTAAGCACAGGGAAGTATCTGCTTCTAAATCCAAAACGCAGCTATCTAACACAACGGTTGTCAATGTGTGCACTCAACTTCCAGAGTTAAACCCGTGTGTGGATTCAGCAGTCTGCAAACACTTTCTCTGCAGAGTCCCAAAACAGGCGTTTTCAACCCATTACCGGCATATGGAAGAAACAGCAGTAAGCACAGGGAAATATCTGCTTCTAAATCCAAAACGCAGCTATCCAACAGAACGGTTGTCAATGTGTGCACTCAACTTCCAGAGTTAAACCCGTGTGTGGATTCAGCAGTCTGCAAACACTTTCTCTGCAGAGTCCCAAAACAGGCGTTTTCAGCCCATTACCGGCATATGGAAGAAACAGCAGTAAGCACAGGGAAATATCTGCTTCTAAATCCAAAACGCAGCTATCTAACAGAACGGTTGGCAATGTGTGCACTCAACTTCCAGAGTTAAACCCGTGTGTGGATTCAGCAGTCTGCAAACACTTTCTCTGCAGAGTCCCAAAACAGGCGTTTTCAGCCCATTACCGGCATATGGAAGAAACAGCAGTAAGCACAGGGAAATATCTGCTTCTAAATCCAAAACGCAGCTATCTAACAGAACGGTTGTCAATGTGTGCACTCAACTTCCAGAGTTAAACCCGTGTGTGGATTCAGCAGTCTGCAAACACTTTCTCTGCAGAGTCCCAAAACAGGCGTTTTCAACCCATTACCGGCATATGGAAGAAACAGCAGTAAGCACAGGGAAATATCTGCTTCTAAATCCAAAACGCAGCTATCTAACAGAACGGTTGTCAATGTGTGCACTCAACTTCCAGAGTTAAACCCGTGTGTGGATTCAGCAGTCTGCAAACACTTTCTCTGCAGAGTCCCAAAGCAGGCGTTTTCAGTCCATTACCGGCATATGGAAGAAACAGCAGTAAGCACAGGGAAATATCTGCTTCTAAATCCAAAACGCAGCTATCTAACAGAACGGTTTTCAATGTGTGCACTCAACTTCCGGAGTTAAACCCGTGTGTGGATTCAGCAGTCTGCAAACACTTTCTCTGCAGAGTCCCCAAACAGGCGTTTTCAGCCCATTACCGGCATATGGAAGAAACAGCAGTAAGCACAGGGAAATATCTGCTTCTAAATCCAAAACGCAGCTATCTAACAGAACGGTTGTCAATGTGTGCACTCAACTTCCAGAGTTAAACCCGTGTGTGGATTCAGCAGTCTGCAAACACTTTCTCTGCAGAGTCCCAAAACAGGCGTTTTCAGCCCATTACCGGCATATGGAAGAAACAGCAGTAAGCACAGGGAAATATCTGCTTCTAAATCCAAAACGCAGCTATCTAACAGAACGGTTGTCAATGTGTGCACTCAACTTCCAGAGTTAAACCCGTGTGTGGATTCAGCAGTCTGCAAACACTTTCTCTGCAGAGTCCCAAAACAGGCGTTTTCAGCGCATTACCGGCATATGGAAGAAACAGCAGTAAGCACAGGGAAATATCTGCTTCTAAATCCAAAACGCAGCTATCTAACAGAACGGTTGTCAATGTGTGCACTCAACTTCCGGAGTTAAACCCGTGTGTGGATTCAGCAGTCTGCAAACACTTTCTCTGCAGAGTCCCAAAACAGGCGTTTTCAGCCCATTACCGGCATATGGAAGAAACAGCAGTAAGCACAGGGAAATATCTGCTTCTAAATCCAAAACGCAGCTATCTAACAGAACGGTTGTCAATGTGTGCACTCAACTTCCAGAGTTAAACCCGTGTGTGGATTCAGCAGTCTGCAAACACTTTCTCTGCAGAGTCCCAAAACAGGCGTTTTCAGCCCATTACCGGCATATGGAAGAAACAGCAGTAAGCACAAGGAAATATCTGCTTCTAAATCCAAAACGCAGCTATCTAACAGAACGGTTGTCAATGTGTGCACTCAACTTCCAGAGTTAAACCCGTGTGTGGATTCAGCAGTCTGCAAACACTTTCTCTGCAGAGTCCCAAAACAGGCGTTTTCAGCGCATTACCGGCATATGGAAGAAACAGCAGTAAGCACAGGGAAATATCTGCTTCTAAATCCAAAACGCAGCTATCTAACAGAACGGTTGTCAATGTGTGCACTCAACTTCCAGAGTTAAACCCGTGTGTGGATTCAGCAGTCTGCAAACACTTTCTCTGCAGAGTCCCAAAACAGGCGTTTTCAGCCCATTACCGGCATATGGAAGAAACAGCAGTAAGCCCAGGTAAATATCTGCTTCTAAATCCAAAACGCAGCTATCTAACAGAACGGTTGTCAATGTGTGCACTCAACTTCCAGAGTTAAACCCGTGTGTGGATTCAGCAGTCTGCAAACACTTTCTCTGCAGAGTCCCAAAACAGGCGTTTTCAGCCCATTACCGGCATATGGAAGAAACAGCAGTAAGCACAGGGAAATATCTGCTTCTAAATCCAAAACGCAGCTATCTAACAGAACGGTTGTCAATGTGTGCACTCAACTTCCAGAGTTAAACCCGTGTGTGGATTCAGCAGTCTGCAAACACTTTTTCTGCAGAGTCCCAAAACAGGCGTTTTCAGCCCATTACCGGCATATGGAAGAAACAGCAGTAAGCACAGGGAAATATCTGCTTCTAAATCCAAAACGCAGCTATCTAACAGAACGGTTGTCAATGTGTGCACTCAACTTCCAGAGTTAAACCCGTGTGTGGATTCAGCAGTCTGCAAACACTTTCTCTGCAGAGTCCCAAAACAGGCGTTTTCAGCCCATTACCGGCATATGGAAGAAACAGCAGTAAGCACAGGGAAATATCTGCTTCTAAATCCAAAACGCAGCCATCTAACAGAACGGTTGTCAATGTGTGCACTCAAATTCCAGAGTTAAACCCGTGTGTGGATTCAGCAGTCTGCAAACACTTTCTCTGCAGAGTCCCAAAACAGGCGTTTTCAGCCCATTACCGGCATAAGGAAGAAACAGCAGTAAGCACAAGGAAATATCTGCTTCTAAATCCAAAACGCAGCTATCTAACAGAACGGTTGTCAATGTGTGCACTCAACTTCCAGAGTTAAACCCGTGTGTGGATTCAGCAGTCTGCAAACACTTTCTCTGCAGAGTCCCAAAACAGGCGTTTTCAGCGCATTACCGGCATATGGAAGAAACAGCAGTAAGCACAGGGAAATATCTGCTTCTAAATCCAAAACGCAGCTATCTAACAGAACGGTTGTCAATGTGTGCACTCAACTTCCAGAGTTAAACCCGTGTGTGGATTCAGCAGTCTGCAAACACTTTCTCTGCAGAGTCCCAAAACAGGCGTTTTCAGCCCATTACCGGCATATGGAAGAAACAGCAGTAAGCACAGGGAAATATCTGCTTCTAAATCCAAAACGCAGCTATCTAACAGAATGGTTGTCAATGTGTGCACTCAACTTCCAGAGTTAAACCCGTGTGTATATTCAGCAGTCTGCAAACACTTTCTCTGCAGAGTCCCAAAACAGGCGTTTTCAGCCCATTACCGGCATATGGAAGAAACAGCAGTAAGCACAGGGAAATATCTGCTTCTAAATCCAAAACGCAGCTATCTAACAGAACGGTTGTCAATGTGTGCACTCAACTTCCAGAGTTAAACCCGTGTGTGGATTCAGCAGTCTGCAAACACTTTCTCTACAGAGTCCCAAAACAGGCGTTTTCAGCCCATTACCGGCATATGGAAGAAACAGCAGTAAGCACAGGGAAATATCTGCTTCTAAATCCAAAACGCAGCTATCTAACACAACGGTTGTCAATGTGTGCACTCAACTTCCAGAGTTAAACCCGTGTGTGGATTCAGCAGTCTGCAAACACTTTCTCTGCAGAGTCCCAAAACAGGCGTTTTCAGCCCATTACCGGCATATGGAAGAAACAGCAGTAAGCACAGGGAAATATCTGCTTCTAAATCCAAAACGCAGCTATCTAACACAACGGTTGTCAATGTGTGCACTCAACTTCCAGAGTTAAACCCGTGTGTGGATTCAGCAGTCTGCAAACACTTTCTCTGCAGAGTCCCAAAACAGGCGTTTTCAGCCCATTACCGGCATATGGAAGAAACATCAGTAAGCACAGGGAAATATCTGCTTCTAAATCCAAAACGCAGCTATCTAACAGAAAGGTTGTCAATGTGTGCAATCAACTTCCAGAGTTAGACCCGTGTGTGGATTCAGCAGTCTGCAAACACTTTCTCTGCAGAGTCCCCAAACAGGCGTTTTCAGCCCATTACCGGCATATGGAAGAAACAGCAGTAAGCACAGGGAAATATCTGCTTCTAAATCCAAAACGCAGCTATCTAACAGAACGGTTGTCAATGTGTGCACTCAACTTCCAGAGTTAAACCCGTGTGTGGATTCAGCAGTCTGCAAACACTTTCTCTGCAGAGTCCCAAAACAGGCGTTTTCAGCCCATTACCGGCATATGGAAGAAACAGCAGTAAGCACAGGGAAATATCTGCTTCTAAATCCAAAACGCAGCTATCTAACAGAACGATTGTCAATGTGTGCACTCAACTTCCAGAGTTAAACCCGTGTGTGGATTCAGCAGTCTGCAAACACTTTCTCTGCAGAGTCCCAAAACAGGCGTTTTCAGCCCATTACCGGCATATGGAAGAAACAGCAGTAAGCCCAGGTAAATATCTGCTTCTAAATCCAAAACGCAGCTATCTAACAGAACGGTTGTCAATGTGTGCACTCAACTTCCAGAGTTAAACCCGTGTGTGGATTCAGCAGTCTGCAAACACTTTCTCTGCAGAGTCCCAAAACAGGCGTTTTCAGCCCATTACCGGCATATGGAAGAAACAGCAGTAAGCACAGGGAAATATCTGCTTCTAAATCCAAAACGCAGCTATCTAACAGAACGGTTGTCAATGTGTGCACTCAACTTCCAGAGTTAAACCCGTGTGTGGATTCAGCAGTCTGCAAACACTTTTTCTGCAGAGTCCCAAAACAGGCGTTTTCAGCCCATTACCGGCATATGGAAGAAACAGCAGTAAGCACAGGGAAATATCTGCTTCTAAATCCAAAACGCAGCTATCTAACAGAACGGTTGTCAATGTGTGCACTCAACTTCCAGAGTTAAACCCGTGTGTGGATTCAGCAGTCTGCAAACACTTTCTCTGCAGAGTCCCAAAACAGGCGTTTTCAGCCCATTACCGGCATATGGAAGAAACAGCAGTAAGCACAGGGAAATATCTGCTTCTAAATCCAAAACGCAGCCATCTAACAGAACGGTTGTCAATGTGTGCACTCAAATTCCAGAGTTAAACCCGTGTGTGGATTCAGCAGTCTGCAAACACTTTCTCTGCAGAGTCCCAAAACAGGCGTTTTCAGCCCATTACCGGCATAAGGAAGAAACAGCAGTAAGCACAGGGAAATATCTGCTTCTAAATCCAAAACGCAGCTATCTAACAGAACGGTTGTCAATGTGTGCACTCAACTTCCAGAGTTAAACCCGTGTGTGGATTCAGCAGTCTGCAAACACTTTCTCTGCAGAGTCCCAAAACAGGCGTTTTCAGCCCATTACCGGCATATGGAAGAAACAGCAGTAAGCACAGGGAAATATCTGCTTCTAAATCCAAAACGCAGCTATCTAACAGAACGATTGTCAATGTGTGCACTCAACTTCCAGAGTTAAACCCGTGTGTGGATTCTGCAGTCTGCAAACACTTTCTCTGCAGAGTCCCAAAACAGGCGTTTTCAGCCCATTACCGGCATATGGAAGAAACAGCAGTAAGCACAGGGAAATATCTGCTTCTAAATCCAAAACACAGCTATCTAACAGAACGGTTGTCAATGTGTGCACTCAACTTCCAGAGTTAAACCCGTGTGTGGATTCAGCAGTCTGCAAACACTTTCTCTGCAGAGTCCCAAAACAGGCGTTTTCAGCCCATTACCGGCATATGGAAGAAACAGCAGTAAGCACAGGGAAATATCTGCTTCTAAATCCAAAACGCAGCTATCTAACAGAACGGTTGTCAATGTGTGCACTCAACTTCCAGAGTTAAACCCGTGTGTGGATTCAGCAGTCTGCAAACACTTTCTCTGCAGAGTCCCAAAACAGGCGTTTTCAGCCCATTACCGGCATATGGAAGAAACAGCAGTAAGCACAGGGAAATATCTGCTTCTAAATCCAAAACGCAGCTATCTAACAGAACGGTGGTCAATGTGTGCACTCAACTTCCAGAGTTAAACCCGTGTGTGGATTCAGCAGTCTGCAAACACTTTCTCTGCAGAGTCCCAAAACAGGCGTTTTCAGCCCATTACCGGCATATGGAAGAAACAGCAGTAAGCACAGGGAAATATCTGCTTCTAAATCCAAAAGGCAGCTATCTAACAGAACGGTTGTCAATGTGTGCACTCAACTTCCAGAGTTAAACCCGTGTGTGGATTCAGCAGTCTGCAAACACTTTCTCTGCAGAGTCCCAAAACAGGCGTTTTCAGCCCATTACCGGCATATGGAAGAAACAGCAGTAAGCACAGGGAAATATCTGCTTCTAAATCCAAAACGCAGCTATCTAACACAACGGTTGTCAATGTGTGCACTCAACTTCCAGAGTTAAACCCGTGTGTGGATTCAGCAGTCTGCAAACACTTTCTCTGCAGAGTCCCAAAACAGGCGTTTTCAGCCCATTACCGGCATATGGAAGAAACATCAGTAAGCACAGGGAAATATCTGCTTCTAAATCCAAAACGCAGCTATCTAACAGAAAGGTTGTCAATGTGTGCACTCAACTTCCAGAGTTAGACCCGTGTGTGGATTCAGCAGTCTGCAAACACTTTCTCTGCAGAGTCCCAAAACAGGCGTTTTCAGCCCATTACCGGCATATGGAAGAAACAGCAGTAAGCACAGGGAAATATCTGCTTCTAAATCCAAAACGCAGCTATCTAACAGAACGGTTGTCAATGTGTGCACTCAACTTCCAGAGTTAAACCCGTGTGTGGATTCAGCAGTCTGCAAACACTTTCTCTGCAGAGTCCCCAAACAGGCGTTTTCAGCCCATTACCGGCATATGGAAGAAACAGCAGTAAGCACAGGGAAATATCTGCTTCTAAATCCAAAACGCAGCTATCTAACAGAACGGTTGTCAATGTGTGCACTCAACTTCCAGAGTTAAACCCGTGTGTGGATTCAGCAGTCTGCAAACACTTTCTCTGCAGAGTCCCAAAACAGGCGTTTTCAGCCCATTACCGGCATATGGAAGAAACAGCAGTAAGCCCAGGTAAATATCTGCTTCTAAATCCAAAACGCAGCTATCTAACAGAACGGTTGTCAATGTGTGCACTCAACTTCCAGAGTGAAACCCGTGTGTGGATTCAGCAGTCTGCAAACACTTTCTCAGCAGAGTCCCAAAACAGGCGTTTTCAGCCCATTACCGGCATATGGAAGAAACAGCAGTAAGCACAGGGAAATATCTGCTTCTAAATCCAAAACGCAGCTATCTAACAGAACGGTTGTCAATGTGTGCACTCAACTTCCAGAGTTAAACCCGTGTGTGGATTCAGCAGTCTGCAAACACTTTTTCTGCAGAGTCCCAAAACAGGCGTTTTCAGCCCATTACCGGCATATGGAAGAAACAGCAGTAAGCACAGGGAAATATCTGCTTCTAAATCCAAAACGCAGCTATCTAACAGAACGGTTGTCAATGTGTGCACTCAACTTCCAGAGTTAAACCCGTGTGTGGATTCAGCAGTCTGCAAACACTTTCTCTGCAGAGTCCCAAAACAGGCGTTTTCAGCCCATTACCGGCATATGGAAGAAACAGCAGTAAGCACAGGGAAATATCTGCTTCTAAATCCAAAACGCAGTTATCTAACAGAACGGTTGTCAATGTGTGCACTCAAATTCCAGAGTTAAACCCGTGTGTGGATTCAGCAGTCTGCAAACACTTTCTCTGCAGAGTCCCAAAACAGGCGTTTTCAGCCCATTACCGGCATATGGAAGAAACAGCAGTAAGCACAGGGAAATATCTGCTTCTAAATCCAAAACGCAGCTATCTAACAGAACGGTTGTCAATGTGTGCACTCAACTTCCAGAGTTAAACCCGTGTGTGGATTCAGCAGTCTGCAAACACTTTCTCTGCAGAGTCCCAAAACAGGCGTTTTCAGCCCATTACCGGCATATGGAAGAAACAGCAGTAAGCACAGGGAAATATCTGCTTCTAAATCCAAAACGCAGCTATCTAACAGAACGGTTGTCAATGTGTGCACTCAACTTCCAGAGTTAAACCCGTGTGTGGATTCAGCAGTCTGCAAACACTTTCTCTGCAGAGTCCCAAAACAGGCGTTTTCAGTCCATTACCGGCATATGGAAGAAACAGCAGTAAGCACAGGGAAATATCTGCTTCTAAATCCAAAACGCAGCTATCTAACAGAACGGTTGTCAATGTGTGCACTCAACTTCCAGAGTTAAACCCGTGTGTGGATTCAGCAGTCTGCAAACACTTTCTCTGCAGAGTCCCAAAACAGGCGTTTTCAGCCCATTACCGGCATATGGAAGAAACAGCAGTAAGCACAGGGAAATATCTGCTTCTAAATCCAAAACGCAGCTATCTAACAGAACGGTTGTCAATGTGTGCACTCAACTTCCAGAGTTAAACCCGTGTGTGGATTCAGCAGTCTGCAAACACTTTCTCTGCAGAGTCCCAAAACAGGCGTTTTCAGCCCATTACCGGCATATGGAAGAAACAGCAGTAAGCACAGGGAAATATCTGCTTCTAAATCCAAAACGCAGCTATCTAACAGAACGGTTGTCAATGTGTGCACTCAACTTCCAGAGTTAAACCCGTGTGTGGATTCAGCAGTCTGCAAACACTTTCTCTGCAGAGTCCCAAAACAGGCGTTTTCAGCCCATTACCGGCATATGGAAGAAACAGCAGTAAGCACAGGGAAATATCTGCTTCTAAATCCAAAACGCAGCTATCTAACAGAACGGTTGTCAATGTGTGCACTCAACTTCCAGAGTTAAACCCGTGTGTGGATTCAGCAGTCTGCAAACACTTTCTCTGCAGAGTCCCAAAACAGGCGTTTTCAACCCATTACCGGCATATGGAAGAAACAGCAGTAAGCACAGGGAAATATCTGCTTCTAAATCCAAAACGCAGCTATCTAACAGAACGGTTGTCAATGTGTGCACTCAACTTCCAGAGTTAAACCCGTGTGTGGATTCAGCAGTCTGCAAACACTTTCTCTGCAGAGTCCCAAAACAGGCGTTTTCAGCCCATTACCGGCATATGGAAGAAACAGCAGTAAGCACAGGGAAATATCTGCTTCTAAATCCAAAACGCAGCTATCTAACAGAACGGTTGTCAATGTGTGCACTCAACTTCCAGAGTTAAACCCGTGTGTGGATTCAGCAGTCTGCAAACACTTTCTCTGCAGAGTCCCAAAACAGGCGTTTTCAGCCCATTACCGGCATATGGAAGAAACAGCAGTAAGCACAGGGAAATATCTGCTTCTAAATCCAAAACGCAGCTATCTAACAGAACGGTTGTCAATGTGTGCACTCAACTTCCAGAGTTAAACCCGTGTGTGGATTCAGCAGTCTGCAAACACTTTCTCTGCAGAGTCCCAAAACAGGCGTTTTCAGCCCATTACCGGCATATGGAAGAAACAGCAGTAAGCACAGGGAAATATCTGCTTCTAAATCCAAAACGCAGCTATCTAACAGAACGGTTGTCAATGTGTGCACTCAACTTCCAGAGTTAAACCCGTGTGTGGATTCAGCAGTCTGCAAACACTTTCTCTGCAGAGTTCCAAAACAGGCGTTTTCAGCCCATTACCGGCATATGGAAGAAACAGCAGTAAGCACAGGGAAATATCTGCTTCTAAATCCAAAACGCAGCTATCTAACAGAACGGTTGTCAATGTGTGCACTCAACTTCCAGAGTTAAACCCGTGTGTGGATTCAGCAGTCTGCAAACACTTTCTCTGCAGAGTCCCAAAGCAGGCGTTTTCAGCCCATTACCGGCATATGGAAGAAACAGCAGTAAGCACAGGGAAATATCTGCTTCTAAATCCAAAACGCAGCTATCTAACAGAACGGTTGTCAATGTGTGCACTCAACTTCCAGAGTTAAACCCGTTTGTGGATTCAGCAGTCTGCAAACACTTTCTCTGCAGAGTCCCAAAACAGGCGTTTTCAGCCCATTACCGGCATATGGAAGAAACAGCAGTAAGCACAGGGAAATATCTGCTTCTAAATCCAAAACGCAGCTATCTAACAGAACGGTTGTCAATGTGTGCACTCAACTTCCAGAGTTAAACCCGTGTGTGGATTCAGCAGTCTGCAAACACTTTCTGTGCAGAGTCCCAAAACAGGCGTTTTCAGCCCATTACCGGCATATGGAAGAAACAGCAGTAAGCACAGGGAAATATCTGCTTCTAAATCCAAAACGCAGCTATCTAACAGAACGGTTGTCAATGTGTGCACTCAACTTCCAGAGTTAAACCCGTGTGTGGATTCAGCAGTCTGCAAACACTTTCTCTGCAGAGTCCCAAAACAGGCGTTTTCAGCCCATTACCGGCATATGGAAGAAACAGCAGTAAGCACAGGGAAATATCTGCTTCTAAATCCAAAACGCAGCTATCTAACAGAACGGTTGTCAATGTGTGCACTCAACTTCCGGAGTTAAACCCGTGTGTGGATTCAGCAGTCTGCAAACACTTTCTCTGCAGAGTCCCAAAGCAGGCGTTTTCAGCCCATTACCGGCATATGGAAGAAACAGCAGTAAGCACAGGGAAATATCTGCTTCTAAATCCAAAACGCAGCTATCTAACACAACGGTTGTCAATGTGTGCACTCAACTTCCAGAGTTAAACCCGTGTGTGGATTCAGCAGTCTGCAAACACTTTCTCTGCAGAGTCCCAAAACAGGCGTTTTCAGCCCATTACCGGCATAAGGAAGAAACAGCAGTAAGCACAGGGAAATATCTGCTTCTAAATCCAAAACGCAGCTATCTAACACAACGGTTGTCAATGTGTGCACTCAACTTCCAGATTTAAACCCGTGTGTGGATTCAGCAGTCTGCAAACACTTTCTCTGCAGAGTCCCAAAACAGGCGTTTTCAACCCATTACCGGCATATGGAAGAAACAGCAGTAAGCACTGGGAAATATCTGCTTCTAAATCCAAAACGCAGCTATCTAACAGAACGGTTGTCAATGTGTGCACTCAACTTCCAGAGTTAAACCCGTGTGTGGATTCAGCAGTCTGCAAACACTTTCTCTGCAGAGTCCCAAAGCAGGCGTTTTCAGCCCATTACCGGCATATGGAAGAAACAGCAGTAAGCACAGGGAAATATCTGCTTCTAAATCCAAAACGCAGCTATCTAACAGAACGGTTGTCAATGTGTGCACTCAACTTCCAGAGTTAAAACCGTGTGTGGATTCAGCAGTCTGCAAACACTTTCTCTGCAGAGTCCCAAAACAGGCGTTTTCAGCGCATTACCGGCATATGGAAGAAACAGCAGTAAGCACAGGGAAATATCTGCTTCTAAATCCAAAACGCAGCTATCTAACAGAACGGTTGTCAATGTGTGCACTCAACTTCCAGAGTTAAACCCGTGTGTGGATTCAGCAGTCTGCAAACACTTTCTCTGCAGAGTCCCAAAACAGGCGTTTTCAGCCCATTACCGGCATATGGAAGAAACAGCAGTAAGCACAGGGAAATATCTGCTTCTAAATCCAAAACGCAGCTATCTAACAGAACGGTTGTCAATGTGTGCACTCAACTTCCAGAGTTAAACCCGTGTGTGGATTCAGCAGTCTGCAAACACTTTCTGTGCAGAGTCCCAAAACAGGCGTTTTCAGCCCATTACCGGCATATGGAAGAAACAGCAGTAAGCACAGGGAAATATCTGCTTCTAAATCCAAAACGCAGCTATCTAACAGAACGGTTGTCAATGTGTGCACTCAACTTCCAGAGTTAAACCCGTGTGTGGATTCAGCAGTCTGCAAACACTTTCTCTGCAGAGTCCCAAAACAGGCGTTTTCAGCCCATTACCGGCATATGGAAGAAACAGCAGTAAGCACAGGGAAATATCTGCTTCTAAATCCAAAACGCAGCTATCTAACAGAACGGTTGTCAATGTGTGCACTCAACTTCCGGAGTTAAACCCGTGTGTGGATTCAGCAGTCTGCAAACACTTTCTCTGCAGAGTCCCAAAACAGGCGTTTTCAGCCCATTACCGGCATATGGAAGAAACAGCAGTAAGCACAGGGAAATATCTGCTTCTAAATCCAAAACGCAGCTATCTAACAGAACGGTTGTCAATGTGTGCACTCAACTTCCAGAGTTAAACCCGTGTGTGGATTCAGCAGTTTGCAAACACTTTCTCTGCAGAGTCCCAAAACAGGCGTTTTCAGCCCATTACCGGCATATGGAAGAAACAGCAGTAAGCACAGGGAAATATCTGCTTCTAAATCCAAAACGCAGCTATCTAACAGAACGGTTGTCAATGTGTGCACTCAACTTCCAGAGTTAAACCCGTGTGTGGAATCAGCAGTCTGCAAACACTTTCTCTGCAGAGTCCCAAAACAGGCGTTTTCAGCGCATTACCGGCATATGGAAGAAACAGCAGTAAGCACAGGGAAATATCTGCTTCTAAATCCAAAACGCAGCTATCTAACAGAACGGTTGTCAATGTGTGCACTCAACTTCCAGAGTTAAACCCGTGTGTGGATTCAGCAGTCTGCAAACACTTTCTCTGCAGAGTCCCAAAACAGGCGTTTTCAGCCCATTACCGGCATATGGAAGAAACAGCAGTAAGCACAGGGAAATATCTGCTTCTAAATCCAAAACGCAGCTATCTAACAGAACGGTTGTCAATGTGTGCACTCAACTTCCAGAGTTAAACCCGTGTGTGGATTCAGCAGTCTGCAAACACTTTCTCTGCAGAGTCCCAAAACAGGCGTTTTCAGCCCATTACCGGCATATGGAAGAAACAGCAGTAAGCACAGGGAAATATCTGCTTCTAAATCCAAAACGCAGCTATCTAACAGAACGGTTGTCAATGTGTGCACTCAACTTCCAGAGTTAAACCCGTGTGTGGATTCAGCAGTCTGCAAACACTTTCTCTGCAGAGTCCCAAAACAGGCGTTTTCAACCCATTACCGGCATATGGAAGAAACAGCAGTAAGCACAGGGAAATATCTGCTTCTAAATCCAAAACGCAGCTATCTAACAGAACGGTTGTCAATGTGTGCACTCAACTTCCAGAGTTAAACCCGTTTGTGGATTCAGCAGTTTGCAAACACTTTCTCTGCAGAGTCCCAAAACAGGCGTTTTCAGCCCATTACCGGCATATGGAAGAAACAGCAGTAAGCACAGGGAAATATCTGCTTCTAAATCCAAAACGCAGCTATCTAACAGAACGGTTGTCAATGTGTGCACTCAACTTCCAGAGTTAAACCCGTGTGTGGATTCAGCAGTCTGCAAACACTTTCTCTGCAGAGTCCCAAAACAGGCGTTTTCAGCCCATTACCGGCATAAGGAAGAAACAGCAGTAAGCACAGGGAAATATCTGCTTCTAAATCCAAAACGCAGCTATCTAACACAACGGTTGTCAATGTGTGCACTCAACTTCCAGATTTAAACCCGTGTGTGGATTCAGCAGTCTGCAAACACTTTCTCTGCAGAGTCCCAAAACAGGCGTTTTCAACCCATTACCGGCATATGGAAGAAACAGCAGTAAGCACTGGGAAATATCTGCTTCTAAATCCAAAACGCAGCTATCTAACAGAACGGTTGTCAATGTGTGCACTCAACTTCCAGAGTTAAACCCGTGTGTGGATTCAGCAGTCTGCAAACACTTTCTCTGCAGAGTCCCAAAACAGGCGTTTTCAGCCCATTACCGGCATATGGAAGAAACAGCAGTAAGCACAGGGAAATATCTGCTTCTAAATCCAAAACGCAGCTATCTAACAGAACGGTTGTCAATGTGTGCACTCAACTTCCAGAGTTAAAACCGTGTGTGGATTCAGCAGTCTGCAAACACTTTCTCTGCAGAGTCCCAAAACAGGCGTTTTCAGCGCATTACCGGCATATGGAAGAAACAGCAGTAAGCACAGGGAAATATCTGCTTCTAAATCCAAAACGCAGCTATCTAACAGAACGGTTGTCAATGTGTGCACTCAACTTCCAGAGTTAAACCCGTGTGTGGATTCAGCAGTCTGCAAACACTTTCTCTGCAGAGTCCCAAAACAGGCGTTTTCAGCCCATTACCGGCATATGGAAGAAACAGCAGTAAGCACAGGGAAATATCTGCTTCTAAATCCAAAACGCAGCTATCTAACAGAACGGTTGTCAATGTGTGCACTCAACTTCCAGAGTTAAACCCGTGTGTGGATTCAGCAGTCTGCAAACACTTTCTGTGCAGAGTCCCAAAACAGGCGTTTTCAGCCCATTACCAGCATATGGAAGAAACAGCAGTAAGCACAGGGAAATATCTGCTTCTAAATCCAAAACGCAGCTATCTAACAGAACGGTTGTCAATGTGTGCACTCAACTTCCAGAGTTAAACCCGTGTGTGGATTCAGCAGTCTGCAAACACTTTCTCTGCAGAGTCCCAAAACAGGCGTTTTCAGCCCATTACCGGCATATGGAAGAAACAGCAGTAAGCACAGGGAAATATCTGCTTCTAAATCCAAAACGCAGCTATCTAACAGAACGGTTGTCAATGTGTGCACTCAACTTCCGGAGTTAAAACCGTGTGTGGATTCAGCAGTCTGCAAACACTTTCTCTGCAGAGTCCCAAAACAGGCGTTTTCAGCCCATTACCGGCATATGGAAGAAACAGCAGTAAGCACAGGGAAATATCTGCTTCTAAATCCAAAACGCAGCTATCTAACAGAACGGTTGTCAATGTGTGCACTCAACTTCCAGAGTTAAACCCGTGTGTGGATTCAGCAGTCTGCAAACACTTTCTCTGCAGAGTCCCAAAACAGGCGTTTTCAGCCCATTACCGGCATATGGAAGAAACAGCAGTAAGCACAGGGAAATATCTGCTTCTAAATCCAAAACGCAGCTATCTAACAGAACGGTTGTCAATGTGTGCACTCACCTTCCAGAGTTAAACCCGTGTGTGGAATCAGCAGTCTGCAAACACTTTCTCTGCAGAGTCCCAAAACAGGCGTTTTCAGCGCATTACCGGCATATGGAAGAAACAGCAGTAAGCACAGGGAAATATCTGCTTCTAAATCCAAAACGCAGCTATCTAACAGAACGGTTGTCAATGTGTGCACTCAACTTCCAGAGTTAAACCCGTGTGTGGATTCAGCAGTCTGCAAACACTTTCTCTGCAGAGTCCCAAAACAGGCGTTTTCAGCCCATTACCGGCATATGGAAGAAACAGCAGTAAGCACAGGGAAATATCTGCTTCTAAATCCAAAACGCAGCCATCTAACAGAACGGTTGTCAATGTGTGCACTCAACTTCCAGAGTTAAACCCATGTGTGGATTCAGCAGTCTGCAAACACTTTCTCTGCAGAGTCCCAAAACAGGCGTTTTCAGCCCATTACCGGCATATGGAAGAAACAGCAGTAAGCACAGGGAAATATCTGCTTCTAAATCCAAAACGCAGCTATCTAACAGAACGGTTGTCAATGTGTGCACTCAACTTCCAGAGTTAAACCCGTGTGTGGATTCAGCAGTCTGCAAACACTTTCTCTGCAGAGTCCCAAAACAGGCGTTTTCAACCCATTACCGGCATATGGAAGAAACAGCAGTAAGCACAGGGAAATATCTGCTTCTAAATCCAAAACGCAGCTATCTAACAGAACGGTTGTCAATGTGTGCACTCAACTTCCAGAGTTAAACCCGTTTGTGGATTCAGCAGTTTGCAAACACTTTCTCTGCAGAGTCCCAAAACAGGCGTTTTCAGCCCATTACCGGCATATGGAAGAAACAGCAGTAAGCACAGGGAAATATCTGCTTCTAAATCCAAAACGCAGCTATCTAACAGAACGGTTGTCAATGTGTGCACTCAACTTCCAGAGTTAAACCCGTGTGTGGATTCAGCAGTCTGCAAACACTTTCTCTGCAGAGTCCCAAAGCAGGCGTTTTCAGCCCATTACCGGCATATGGAAGAAACAGCAGTAAGCACAGGGAAATATCTGCTTCTAAATCCAAAACGCAGCTATCTAACAGAACGGTTGTCAATGTGTGCACTCAACTTCCGGAGTTAAACCCGTGTGTGGATTCAGCAGTCTGCAAACACTTTCTCTGCAGAGTCCCAAAGCAGGCGTTTTCAGCCCATTACCGGCATATGGAAGAAACAGCAGTAAGCACAGGGAAATATCTGCTTCTAAATCCAAAACGCAGCTATCTAACACAACGGTTGTCAATGTGTGCACTCAACTTCCAGAGTTAAACCCGTGTGTGGATTCAGCAGTCTGCAAACACTTTCTGTGCAGAGTCCCAAAACAGGCGTTTTCAGCCCATTACCGGCATAAGGAAGAAACAGCAGTAAGCACAGGGAAATATCTGCTTCTAAATCCAAAACGCAGCTATCTAACAGAACGGTTGTCAATGTGTGCACTCAACTTCCAGAGTTAAAACCGTGTGTGGATTCAGCAGTCTGCAAACACTTTCTCTGCAGAGTCCCAAAACAGGCGTTTTCAGCCCATTACCGGCATATGGAAGAAACAGCAGTAAGCACAGGGAAATATCTGCTTCTAAATCCAAAACGCAGCTATCTAACAGAACGGTTGTCAATGTGTGCACTCAACTTCCAGAGTTAAACCCGTGTGTGGATTCAGCAGTCTGCAAACACTTTCTCTGCAGAGTCCCAAAACAGGCGTTTTCAGCCCATTACCGGCATATGGAAGAAACAGCAGTAAGCACAGGGAAATATCTGCTTCTAAATCCAAAACGCAGCTATCTAACAGAACGGTTGTCAATGTGTGCACTCAACTTCCAGAGTTAAACCCGTGTGTGGATTCAGCAGTCTGCAAACACTTTCTCTGCAGAGTCCCAAAACAGGCGTTTTCAGCCCATTACCGGCATATGGAAGAAACAGCAGTAAGCCCAGGTAAATATCTGCTTCTAAATCCAAAACGCAGCTATCTAACAGAACGGTTGTCAATGTGTCCACTCAACTTCCAGAGTGAAACCCGTGTGTGGATTCAGCAGTCTGCAAACACTTTCTCAGCAGAGTCCCAAAACAGGCGTTTTCAGCCCATTACCGGCATATGGAAGAAACAGCAGTAAGCACAGGGAAATATCTGCTTCTAAATCCAAAACGCAGCTATCTAACAGAACGGTTGTCAATGTGTGCACTCAACTTCCAGAGTTAAACCCGTGTGTGGATTCAGCAGTCTGCAAACACTTTTTCTGCAGAGTCCCAAAACAGGCGTTTTCAGCCCATTACCGGCATATGGAAGAAACAGCAGTAAGCACAGGGAAATATCTGCTTCTAAATCCAAAACGCAGCTATCTAACAGAACGGTTGTCAATGTGTGCACTCAACTTCCAGAGTTAAACCCGTGTGTGGATTCAGCAGTCTGCAAACACTTTCTCTGCAGAGTCCCAAAACAGGCGTTTTCAGCCCATTACCGGCATATGGAAGAAACAGCAGTAAGCACAGGGAAATATCTGCTTCTAAATCCAAAACGCAGTTATCTAACAGAACGGTTGTCAATGTGTGCACTCAAATTCCAGAGTTAAACCCGTGTGTGGATTCAGCAGTCTGCAAACACTTTCTCTGCAGAGTCCCAAAACAGGCGTTTTCAGCCCATTACCGGCATATGGAAGAAACAGCAGTAAGCACAGGGAAATATCTGCTTCTAAATCCAAAACGCAGCTATCTAACAGAACGGTTGTCAATGTGTGCACTCAACTTCCAGAGTTAAACCCGTGTGTGGATTCAGCAGTCTGCAAACACTTTCTCTGCAGAGTCCCAAAACAGGCGTTTTCAGCCCATTACCGGCATATGGAAGAAACAGCAGTAAGCACAGGGAAATATCTGCTTCTAAATCCAAAACGCAGCTATCTAACAGAACGATTGTCAATGTGTGCACTCAACTTCCAGAGTTAAACCCGTGTGTGGATTCTGCAGTCTGCAAACACTTTCTCTGCAGAGTCCCAAAACAGGCGTTTTCAGCCCATTACCGGCATATGGAAGAAACAGCAGTAAGCACAGGGAAATATCTGCTTCTAAATCCAAAACGCAGCTATCTAACAGAACGGTTGTCAATGTGTGCACTCAACTTCCAGAGTTAAACCCGTGTGTGGATTCAGCAGTCTGCAAACACTTTCTCTGCAGAGTCCCAAAACAGGCGTTTTCAGCCCATTACCGGCATATGGAAGAAACAGCAGTAAGCACAGGGAAATATCTGCTTCTAAATCCAAAACGCAGCTATCTAACAGAACGGTTGTCAATGTGTGCACTCAACTTCCAGAGTTAAACCCGTGTGTGGATTCAGCAGTCTGCAAACACTTTCTCTGCAGAGTCCCAAAACAGGCGTTTTCAGCGCATTACCGGCATATGGAAGAAACAGCAGTAAGCACAGGGAAATATCTGCTTCTAAATCCAAAACGCAGCTATCTAACAGAACGGTTGTCAATGTGTGCACTCAACTTCCGGAGTTAAAACCGTGTGTGGATTCAGCAGTCTGCAAACACTTTCTCTGCAGAGTCCCAAAACAGGCGTTTTCAGCCCATTACCGGCATATGGAAGAAACAGCAGTAAGCACAGGGAAATATCTGCTTCTAAATCCAAAACGCAGCTATCTAACAGAACGGTTGTCAATGTGTGCACTCAACTTCCAGAGTTAAACCCGTGTGTGGATTCAGCAGTCTGCAAACACTTTCTCTGCAGAGTCCCAAAACAGGCGTTTTCAGCCCATTACCGGCATATGGAAGAAACAGCAGTAAGCACAGGGAAATATCTGCTTCTAAATCCAAAACGCAGCTATCTAACAGAACGGTTGTCAATGTGTGCACTCAACTTCCAGAGTTAAACCCGTGTGTGGAATCAGCAGTCTGCAAACACTTTCTCTGCAGAGTCCCAAAACAGGCGTTTTCAGCGCATTACCGGCATATGGAAGAAACAGCAGTAAGCACAGGGAAATATCTGCTTCTAAATCCAAAACGCAGCTATCTAACAGAACGGTTGTCAATGTGTGCACTCAACTTCCAGAGTTAAACCCGTGTGTGGATTCAGCAGTCTGCAAACACTTTCTCTGCAGAGTCCCAAAACAGGCGTTTTCAGCCCATTACCGGCATATGGAAGAAACAGCAGTAAGCACAGGGAAATATCTGCTTCTAAATCCAAAACGCAGCTATCTAACAGAACGGTTGTCAATGTGTGCACTCAACTTCCAGAGTTAAACCCGTGTGTGGATTCAGCAGTCTGCAAACACTTTCTCTGCAGAGTCCCAAAACAGGCGTTTTCAGCCCATTACCGGCATATGGAAGAAACAGCAGTAAGCACAGGGAAATATCTGCTTCTAAATCCAAAACGCAGCTATCTAACAGAACGGTTGTCAATGTGTGCACTCAACTTCCAGAGTTAAACCCGTGTGTGGATTCAGCAGTCTGCAAACACTTTCTCTGCAGAGTCCCAAAACAGGCGTTTTCAGCCCATTACCGGCATATGGAAGAAACAGCAGTAAGCACAGGGAAATATCTGCTTCTAAATCCAAAACGCAGCTATCTAACAGAACGGTTGTCAATGTGTGCACTCAACTTCCGGAGTTAAACCCGTGTGTGGATTCAGCAGTCTGCAAACACTTTCTCTGCAGAGTCCCAAAGCAGGCGTTTTCAGCCCATTACCGGCATATGGAAGAAACAGCAGTAAGCACAGGGAAATATCTGCTTCTAAATCCAAAACGCAGCTATCTAACACAACGGTTGTCAATGTGTGCACTCAACTTCCAGAGTTAAACCCGTGTGTGGATTCAGCAGTCTGCAAACACTTTCTGTGCAGAGTCCCAAAACAGGCGTTTTCAGCCCATTACCGGCATAAGGAAGAAACAGCAGTAAGCACAGGGAAATATCTGCTTCTAAATCCAAAACGCAGCTATCTAACAGAACGGTTGTCAATGTGTGCACTCAACTTCCAGAGTTAAAACCGTGTGTGGATTCAGCAGTCTGCAAACACTTTCTCTGCAGAGTCCCAAAACAGGCGTTTTCAGCCCATTACCGGCATATGGAAGAAACAGCAGTAAGCACAGGGAAATATCTGCTTCTAAATCCAAAACGCAGCTATCTAACAGAACGGTTGTCAATGTGTGCACTCAACTTCCAGAGTTAAACCCGTGTGTGGATTCAGCAGTCTGCAAACACTTTCTCTGCAGAGTCCCAAAACAGGCGTTTTCAGCCCAATACCGGCATATGGAAGAAACAGCAGTAAGCACAGGGAAATATCTGCTTCTAAATCCAAAACGCAGCTATCTAACAGAACGGTTGTCAATGTGTGCACTCAACTTCCAGAGTTAAACCCGTGTGTGGATTCAGCAGTCTGCAAACACTTTCTCTGCAGAGTCCCAAAACAGGCGTTTTCAGCCCATTACCGGCATATGGAAGAAACAGCAGTAAGCCCAGGTAAATATCTGCTTCTAAATCCAAAACGCAGCTATCTAACAGAACGGTTGTCAATGTGTGCACTCAACTTCCAGAGTGAAACCCGTGTGTGGATTCAGCAGTCTGCAAACACTTTCTCAGCAGAGTCCCAAAACAGGCGTTTTCAGCCCATTACCGGCATATGGAAGAAACAGCAGTAAGCACAGGGAAATATCTGCTTCTAAATCCAAAACGCAGCTATCTAACAGAACGGTTGTCAATGTGTGCACTCAACTTCCAGAGTTAAACCCGTGTGTGGATTCAGCAGTCTGCAAACACTTTTTCTGCAGAGTCCCAAAACAGGCGTTTTCAGCCCATTACCGGCATATGGAAGAAACAGCAGTAAGCACAGGGAAATATCTGCTTCTAAATCCAAAACGCAGCTATCTAACAGAACGGTTGTCAATGTGTGCACTCAACTTCCAGAGTTAAACCCGTGTGTGGATTCAGCAGTCTGCAAACACTTTCTCTGCAGAGTCCCAAAACAGGCGTTTTCAGCCCATTACCGGCATATGGAAGAAACAGCAGTAAGCACAGGGAAATATCTGCTTCTAAATCCAAAACGCAGTTATCTAACAGAACGGTTGTCAATGTGTGCACTCAAATTCCAGAGTTAAACCCGTGTGTGGATTCAGCAGTCTGCAAACACTTTCTCTGCAGAGTCCCAAAACAGGCGTTTTCAGCCCATTACCGGCATATGGAAGAAACAGCAGTAAGCACAGGGAAATATCTGCTTCTAAATCCAAAACGCAGCTATCTAACAGAACGGTTGTCAATGTGTGCACTCAACTTCCAGAGTTAAACCCGTGTGTGGATTCAGCAGTCTGCAAACACTTTCTCTGCAGAGTCCCAAAACAGGCGTTTTCAGCCCATTACCGGCATATGGAAGAAACAGCAGTAAGCACAGGGAAATATCTGCTTCTAAATCCAAAACGCAGCTATCTAACAGAACGATTGTCAATGTGTGCACTCAACTTCCAGAGTTAAACCCGTGTGTGGATTCTGCAGTCTGCAAACACTTTCTCTGCAGAGTCCCAAAACAGGCGTTTTCAGCCCATTACCGGCATATGGAAGAAACAGCAGTAAGCACAGGGAAATATCTGCTTCTAAATCCAAAACGCAGCTATCTAACAGAACGGTTGTCAATGTGTGCACTCAACTTCCAGAGTTAAACCCGTGTGTGGATTCAGCAGTCTGCAAACACTTTCTCTGCAGAGTCCCAAAACAGGCGTTTTCAGCCCATTACCGGCATATGGAAGAAACAGCAGTAAGCACAGGGAAATATCTGCTTCTAAATCCAAAACGCAGCTATCTAACAGAACGGTTGTCAATGTGTGCACTCAACTTCCAGAGTTAAACCCGTGTGTGGATTCAGCAGTCTGCAAACACTTTCTCTGCAGAGTCCCAAAACAGGCGTTTTCAGCGCATTACCGGCATATGGAAGAAACAGCAGTAAGCACAGGGAAATATCTGCTTCTAAATCCAAAACGCAGCTATCTAACAGAACGGTTGTCAATGTGTGCACTCAACTTCCGGAGTTAAAACCGTGTGTGGATTCAGCAGTCTGCAAACACTTTCTCTGCAGAGTCCCAAAACAGGCGTTTTCAGCCCATTACCGGCATATGGAAGAAACAGCAGTAAGCACAGGGAAATATCTGCTTCTAAATCCAAAACGCAGCTATCTAACAGAACGGTTGTCAATGTGTGCACTCAACTTCCAGAGTTAAACCCGTGTGTGGATTCAGCAGTCTGCAAACACTTTCTCTGCAGAGTCCCAAAACAGGCGTTTTCAGCCCATTACCGGCATATGGAAGAAACAGCAGTAAGCACAGGGAAATATCTGCTTCTAAATCCAAAACGCAGCTATCTAACAGAACGGTTGTCAATGTGTGCACTCAACTTCCAGAGTTAAACCCGTGTGTGGAATCAGC